>NC_063362.1:7785517-7811429 GCF_021869965.1 Rhincodon typus
GGTGCGGAGTGGGATGGTCAGTGGGCCAGGAGCGGAGTGGGATGGTCAGTGGACCCGGTGCGGAGTAGGATGGTCAGTGGACCCGGTGCGGAGTGGCGATGATCAGAGGGCCTGGAGCAGGGACAGTCAGTGGGCCTGGTGCAGAGCAGAGTAACCGACGGGCTGGGGAGTTGAAACGGGGAGGCTATAGAAGGACTCTAATGTTTATCTTTAACTTTATAACATGAATTAGAAAGTTAAAGAAATAAAGAACTGTAATGTAGAATTCTTAGCTTGTTTTCTTTATTTCTCTGTTTTTGTACCTAAGATTTGTAACTAGGTACTTTGTACCTAAGATGGCGCTGTGTATTTGCAATATTGTACACTTTTCACTGTACTTCTGGACTTGAGTACACGTGACAATAAAACTTAATTCTAATTCTAATATACTTTAGTCAGTTACTAGGGTGACAGAGTCCCTCTTTGTTGAGGTGCCCTTCATCTGCACTATAGCTTGACATAACTTTCTAAGCCTTATCTGTCCTTTTTTTTGTGATGCTAAGCTTTCACCTAGTCTGTAATTTGAAATCAAAGCACCGGTATTTAAATGGGATTAAATTTTCACATGTAAATAAATCACGCTTTAAGGCTACTTCTGTATAATGTTGCAGATTAAGAGATTTATGCTTGCGGAGGGCTAAGGACGAAAATTAAAGGGCATTGCCATTAGGGTAACATTTAATAGCCAACAATACCTTGGTACAAAGATATTCCTTAGCCATGTTGGTCACAAAAGTGAGATAAACTACAATGTAGGTGTATGTTGGAACTGGAGAGCAGAAAATGCACAAAACATTCCCAATCCAAGAGCCGCATGAGTTTGATCCGCTTTCTTCCAACATGCATTGTCCCCCCAACCTCCGAGTTCCTGACAGCTTGACGCAATATTCCCAAATCTTATATCAATCATTGCTGAGGAATGAAATGACAATTCAAATTTTAACACCCAGTTATGAGCCATTTTGTTCAGGATTTCATACCCAAGAGGAAATTAGATTGAGAGTAACAAGATACAAAATAGTAAAGAGCAGTCACAATAGATTGTAAGGACTTTTTTTTAATAGAATTCCTGCAGTGTTGGAACAGGCCATTTGATCCACACCAACTCTCTGAAGAGCATCCCAGCCAAACCCAACCCCCCTGTCCCTATCTCTGCAACCTTGCATTTTCCATGGCTAACCCACACATCCCTGGTCACCATGGGCAATTTAGCATGGCCAATCCACCCTAACCTGCACATCTTTGGACTGTGGGAGGAAACCCACGCAGACACGGGGAGAATGTGTGAACGCCACACAGACGGTCGCCCGAGGCTGGAATTGAACCCGGGTCCCTGGGACTGTGAGGCAGCAGTGTTAACCACTGAGCCACCGTGCCATGACTTGACCATACTAAGTGTGCAATTGTCAGAAATACAGTTTGCCCAAGTCATCTTGGCACACAGTCTCTCCACGAAGCCACTTGCTATGTTGCTATTATCTTTTAATTCCTAAATGACTGATGAATATGTGTGGGATTATATTTTCTCCAAGTGCAGAGACACAGTTTCTGCTGATACTAGTTGCCTAGTAGCAATTTGAGGCTTTTGAAAAGGGGAGCAGTGACAGCATGCAGGTAGCTACAGAACAACATCACTGCGATATACTGTGTCACTGCTGGTTTAAACATCCTTGGTAGGAAAAAAAATGTTTGAAGTTGCTAGGCAGAATATCCGCAGAGTTGAATTAATGGGTGCCATGCTTAATGTACGCTAATCAGGTGGGAAATGAGAAGCATGGCCAATTACAGATTCAAACTGAATCAAATAAATAATTTTAAAAAAATAAGACTTTTAACCTTTCGGCATTTTTAAAATGTCCTGCAGATTCTGAGCATTTCTTACACTTGCCAGTCAACCAGCAGCAAGATTTTTGCAAAGTATTTACAAGGACACCATTCAGCTCAACACATTCATGCTCCGTATTTTATCTCATCAGTGTCATCAAAGTAAGCTCCCTGTTGCTTTCTTCCTCATGTGTCCAACTATGTTCCACTGAAGCTGTGTCCTTGTGTTTCACAATCCAACCACTCTCTGAGTAAACATCATTACTCCCAAATTCTCCTTTGGATTCAACAGTGACTATCTTTAAAGAAAGACTAGCATTTGCATAGCTCCTGTAATGACCACGGAGGAGGTCCGATGTTGCTTTGCAGTTAATTAAGTATTTTTGAAGTGCCGTCGCTGTTATATTGTGGGAAACACGAGAGCCAATTTGCACACAGCAAGCTCTCTCAAACAGCAATATGATAATGACAAGATAATCTGTTTTTCCAATGCTGACAGAGAGTTAAATATTGGTCAAGCGACTGGAGAGAATGGCCCTGGACACCTGTATGTTAACCTGAGAGCGCAGGTGGGACCAATGCAGTGTTCTTTCACTACTGCACAGTCAGGATCATTCAGCAAATGGTAGTCAATTGCACATTCCCACCTATGTTGGATACTGTTATGAGTTTTGCATTGTATTATGCTGACAATCATGTGAGGATTGTCAAGAAGGCTTGCAGTGTGGCGCATTCAGAATATTGCAAACTACATACATGAACACACACAGCCCTGTTTGTTGCAGACAGAATGTACATATACACGCACTGCACCTGTTTCAACTCAACAAAATTTGCTGGTTCATTTCCCAGGGCAATGCCTTAACCCATCTGAGTTAACCTGGTTTAAACTTTGGACAAACTCCAGCAGTCGATTATCCCTTGGCCCTCAAGCAGCATAAATGCTGGTGTTCCTGTTAAATTGGTATTCTTGCAAATTGCCCTGGTGAATGCAAGACAAAAAGCTTTGGCAAAGTGTCTCTTTCTCAGCAATACTGAAGTTCTGTATTACCATATAACCAAGCAGGGTTTAATATGCTTGAGGTTCTGCCTATTGATAGAAAACAAAAAGTACTTTGCAACGATACAAGTCTGGCAGTGTATATACACATGCGCACACACTTTCTCTCTCTCTCTCTCTCAGCTCCTGCCAACAGTTCTGTTCCCTGAGATTGGAGTTATTGAGTTAGGGCCGTTTTCTTTTTCTTTTTAGCAAAACTCGCATTGTTCCTTGTACCTCTGCCCCCACCTTCACACCATTTTCAAAACATACCTTTAGATTTAAGCCCACTGCTTTCATCATCAGAGTCACTGTTAGATTCAAAGAGATCCTTGAACTCTTTCTTGTCTTTCTCTTTGCTCTCCTGCATCTTCCTGCGTTTGATCTCGGGGAAATTCAGGTCTTCCAGCTGGCGAGGGAAAGAGGCAAGAACATGAAATATGAAATAAGCATTTACTACAAAGTCTGCTTTACGTGCACTGACTTAAAACACCGAAAGCAGGGTCTCATCAAAAGATATTTCCCTATCTGCATACAGGCATTACTGCCCAGCGATATGCAAAGGTGTTCTTAAAAGGGACACTTCATTAAGACTCATTATTGCTTCGGATGCTTGGTGTCACCAATGGACTGCTCACAACATGATTTACAGTTCTTTCTAAACATTGTGGAAGCATGATAAGGACATGATGAAACTGATACTTTAGGAGGGCTGACCGACACTGCATCCTCTCTGGCACCAAACAGATAGAAGTGCACCAGAGACACTTAAAAAAAAAATTCCCCTACCACCTGAAAGAATCAAGTAATGTGTTAAGTTCTCAGGAGGCCGACAATGGAAACAAACACAACCTATTGTCCTTCTAGACTCAATTCTACTCCCTTTAAAGCATTCACCAATTTGCAGACTGTATATTCCAATGACTACTTCTTTTAAAAAAACAGTGAACTTCATGGCTGAAGTTTGCTTGGAAAAATTCACCAAGCTTAACTTACATGAGACATCTAAAACAACAACCTTCTGAAACAAAAACAAAGTTGCTGGAAAAGCTCAGCAGGTCTGGCAGCATCTGTGGAGGAGAAAACAGAGTTAACGTTTCGGGTCCGGTGACCCTTCCTCAGAACTGATGGCGGCTGGGAAAACGTCAGTTTATATGCAGAAAATAGGGAGGTGGGTGGAGTAGGGAGTAAACGATAGGATAGAGCCCGAAGAGAGAGAAAGACAGTTGGACAGACAAAGGAGTTGCTAACGATCAGGCTGGGAGGGTGAATAGTTGTTAATGGGGACTGTTAGTGACTAAGAACCTTCTGAAATACTGATGCTGATAAATTAAAGGCCCGCACAGTTAGGACTTCAAAACCAAGGAGGCTAACGCCATTCACTCTTTGAAATAAAACAGAATAAAGTATTGAAGTCTGACTTTGCTCTTCTCCTATTTGTTTCCTAAAGGTGCTGTTGGCGGCTCCGATCTCATTAAATACTCAATAAGAACAAGATTGTTTTTAATATGACAGACCCTCTCAAGGAGCGGAGTCGGACTTATCCACCCTTGTGAGAAGACATGTATAATTTCTTAAGATTTAACCTACTTTCTAATCAATCAATCTGTGCGGAGATGTCACTACATGCCTCATGACAGGTGGGATTTCAACCCGGGCCTCCTGGTCCAGGGGTAGGGACACTATCACTGTACCACAACAGGCCAAGACAGGTATGCGTCCAATCCACAATTAGAGCCATTCATAACAGCCGACATGGCTGTTTGGGCTCATGTTAAAACCCCAACCGCAAGTCTGTGGGATTCATGTACCTATTGGACAGCTTCCACTGAAATACAGGACTACAGCACAGGAGGAGGCTATTTGGCCCATCATGTCTGTACTGATTCAGTAAATGACCTGCTGCCCATCTCCTGCCTCTCAACACCGCAATACCTATTTTCTCCCATCCTTTCGATAAACTGGAAAGCGGATTTTAAATACTTCCCATTTATTTAGGTTTTAGAGCTTGGCACAGAAACTGAATGTTGTTATACTGGATCTAGACTGATGTTGTTGTGGTGCAGGTTTAATGTAGTGCAGCCTTTGTTTTAAAGAAGCAATATTCTCCATTCACAGCTGAAAGCCTCGGTTGGGTCATTCTATCGGCACTGATCCCAAGTGGCTTCAGGAGTGAGCTGGGGATGTTAAGTATGCAACAATTCAAACAGAAGGAAGCACGACTGTCCAAACTGACCCTGTTTGTGTTAACAAGCCACAACGAGAGGCAAAGTGCGAGAAACTGGACCACTTCCTCTGCCCCAACCTCTCAGTAACTAACGAGTCCTGTCGTTAGCTTCAAGGAGAGGGGGTGACACATGGAATCCTGCTGGACTCTGTGACAAAGACCCCTCACAGTACAGTTGAGTGCTGGTTTCTGCAATAACACCCAGAGCTGGGCACTGAACATCTGCCCGAATGAGCTGCTGCAGAGGGCACGTGAACTTTGGGAGAATGTGACAAAAGTCTTACTTACTGGATCAGATTTGTCCATGGCACATTTGTATTTATTGGAATGAGGTCAGCCAGTGGATCTCATTGACTATGAGATCCCTGATTGGGATTGTTAACCCAGGTCAATCAGGGAGCCCTGGTTGACAAATATAAACAGGAGATTCAGACAGTCTCCTCAGTCTAGAGACGGGCTCTGAGCTGGCTGGTCAGAGCCCTTGTACTGTGCAAGAGTAAATAAAGGGTGACAGGATACCGGCCTCTGTGGAGATATTTCAATGTTCTCTGTTGGACTTCCCAATTTCAGGAATTCGGGGACTTATACAAGTTCGTAATCCTTTCAGAACTGCCCAAAATCACACTCACTCTGAAACTCTCAAATCCTTTTTTCGAGATAAGTTCTGAAGTTGAGTCCAGCAGGGCGGCAATAAAGAAAGTTTCTCAAGACGTTTGTACATACCCTCTCCTTGCCAGTGATCTCCAGTGCAATCTCCTTCTCTCTCAGTTTCTTCCAGCTGCTGTAGTACTTGTGCAGTGGTGTACCCTCGTCTTTCAGCGTTTTCTCCCACATAGCCTGGTGCACACATAAACAAAGAACCTCGTTACAGCAAAGACAAAACCTGCAACACAAGCCGTTAAAACCTGCTAAGGCGATCATTGGTGAAATCTAAACAAAATAATCGATCAATAGCCATTTACCACAAAAGGAGGGAAAGAAAGAGCCCTCACAGGCCCCACATGCTATTATTCACATGTCGTATTGTGGGACCTTAGGAGGTCACAAAGCATTTTGCAACTAATGAAGTTTGCAAACATGGGGAGAAAGCTACTAGGTAATGAAACTCATAGTACAAGGTGGTGCAGGCACGACGGGCTGAATGGCCTCCACCTTGTGCTACAACACAGTGAAGTACTTTTGATCTCGTCATTGTTGGAATGTGGGCAAACACAGTAGCCGATTTACACACAGCAGGTTGCCTCAAATAGCACGTGATTAACTACTATTGCATCTGAAATAAAAACAGAAACCGCTGGGAACAGTCAGCAGGTTAGGCAGTGCCTGTGGAGAAAGAAACTCCAGCGGATACTGGTGTAGCCTCTCCTCAGAAGACAATCCACTCATTCCAGGTATTAGTCTAGTAAACCTTCTCTGAACTGCTTCCAACACAATAACAGTACTCTGTAAGTATGATGACCAGTACTGTGCACGATACTCCAGATGCAGTCTCACCAATGCCCAAAGTGCACCAAAGTGAAACATTACCTCCCTTCCTTTACACTCAATTCCCGTCAGCTTTCCTATCAGCTTTCCTGATTACTTGTTGTACCTGCATACTAACTTTCTGTCATACATGCGTAAGGACATTCAGATCTCTGTCCACCCCAGAGCCTTGCAATCTTGCAGCAGTTAGATAAAATGCTTCTACTTTATTCCTTCTGCCAAAATTGACAATTTCAGTTCCTTACATTGTACTCCGTTTGCCAAATTTTTGTCCATTCACTGAACCTATCTACATCCCAGTGTAGGCTCCCCATGTCCTCTTCACAACTCACTTTCCAATCCAGCTTTGCTTCATCACGATAGAGGCATGGGATCTGATCCAGAAACCCGGGAGGGCAGAGGGGGCCTCACCTTAACATCTCCAGTGAAGATGGCATCTTCGACAGAGCAGCAGTCTCTAAGTACAGCAAAGAAACTCAGGTCTCTGGAGAGGCCCAAACACACACACACACACACACACACACACACGTGCGTGCACGCACACTCATGCAAACACACAAACTATTTTAAACAAAAACTTTACCTTTTCAAACATTTGGCTGCCAATTTGAGGTCAAATGAACATCAACCATCTAATTGTTGTTTTTGTACACTTGACCTGCTTTTGATGCTTTCAATAGAGATTCATTTAATCAATAATACAGATCACATTTGAATCCTGTTCAACAAATTGCACAGGACTCAAAGTATTTCACACACAAACATCTTAGGTTTCCAGATATTTGCTTGTATGTCAGTAAAGTGTCAACTCAATTATGAATAAAACATAAATCTATACACTGTCCATTCTTTTAAGATTTCAGTTCGTACGCTGCAAAGCCAGAGCAAACTTGATGTTTACATCAAACTGCTCAGTTATCAGGAGTTACAAAACTTTCATCCCATCAAAATAACAGTTATCAGAAACAATTTTTTTTCATTCAAAATTCAACATGTTTTAAATTCATTCATAGGCTGAGAGCATCGCTGGCTAGGTCAGCATTTATTGCCCATCCCAGAGGGCAGTTAAGAGTCAACCACATTGCTGTCGGTCTGGAGACACATGTAGGCCAGATCAGGTAAGGATGGCAGTTTCCCTCCCTAAAGGACATTTGTGAACCAGATGGGTTTTTCCAACAATCGACAATGGATTCACGGTCGTCATTAGACTCTGAATTCAAGATTTTTATTGAATTCAAATTCTACCATCTGCTGTGGCGAGATTCAAACCTGGGTCCCCAGAACTTTACCTGGGTCTGTGGATTAACAGTCCAGTGACAATACCACTAGGCCGTCACCTCACCTTATTGGCCGTGCTATTTCCCCGCCTTTCCTCATGTGTGGGACAGACGGTGATTCAATGAGGGACTCTCACGCCTCTCAGTCAGAAGGCTGTGGGTTTCTACCTTACTTCAGCTATTTGGATATGAAAATCAAGAAGCTGATAGCTCTCCCAGGGCAGTTTTGAGGGAGTGCTGGAACACCTTTGAATATGGTACACACTCAGGTGAATGTAAAAGATTCTCTGGCTGGATGTTGAAGAGGAGCCCCGCGGTTATATCCAGTGCTATGTCTGATGGTTATCACACAACAGTCTCTACCAGATTACTGTCCCTATGTATGGAATTACCTGCACAATTTCTCACACTATAACACTGGTTATATTTCAAAACCAAGCCATTGGCAGTAACGGACTTTGGGATATCTGGTGAGGATGAGAGGGTGCTACATCAATGTGTACTTTTTATTCACTTGTGGGATATGGGCATTGCTGACTGGCCAGCATTTATTACCCCCTGTCCAGTTGCCCTTGAAAAGGTGGTGGTGAGCTACCTAGGTAGATCCATAATATTCCAGGATTTTGACCCGGTGAGTCAATCTTCTTCAACTGTATGATGCTTGTGAAGGGTGTGGACCTGAGGTGACGTGAAGGAATTTTTGTTTCATTCCTTGGCTGGGCATCGCTGTGTAGTCTAGCATTTACTCCTCATCCTTAACTGCCCAGAGGACAGTTAAGAGTCAAACACATTGCTTGTCTACATCAGAACATAAGAAACAGAAGCAGGAGAAGGCTGTCTGGACCATGAGGACTGCTCCACCATTCAATAAGGTCATGGCTGATCTTTTCGTGGACTCAGCTCCACTTAACCGCCCGCTCACCATAACCCTTAATTCCTTTACTGTTCAACAATCTATCTACCTTTGCCTTAAAAACATTCAACGAGGTAGCCTCAATTACTTCACTGGGCAGGGAATTCCACAGATTCACAACCCTTTGGGTGAAGAAGTTCCTCCGCAACTCAGTCCTAAATCTGCTCCCCCCACTATTTTGAGGCCATGTCCTGTAGTTCTAGTCTAGAGTCACATGTAGGCCAGACCAAGTAAGGACAACTGATTTCCTCACATACAGGACATTAGTGAACAAGAAGTGTTGTCAATTGTCAATGATTTTTACGGTCACCATTCAGGTGCTTTTGAACTTCAGATCTGCTGTGGTGGAATATGAACCCATGGCCCAAAACATTACAATAGAACAGAGCAAACAGAAGGAGGAATAAGCCATTCTGCCCTTCAAACCCTGCTCAGCCACTCAATATGATCATGACTTGTCATCCAACTCAGTATCTTCTTCCTGTTTTCTCCCCACACCCTTCGATTTCTTTAGCTTGTAGAACGACATATCATTCCTTTTTGAAAACAAATTTTGGCCTCAACTGCTTTCTGTGGCAGGGAATTCCGCAGGCTCAAAGCTCTCTGGGTGAATAAATTTCTCCTCATCTCAGTGCCAAATGGTCCTCCCCATATCCTTAGACTAGCCTCTAGTTCTGGACTCTCCAGTCATCAGGAACATCCTCCTGCGTTTACTCTGTCTGTTGGCACGGTGGCTCAGTGGTTAGCACTGCTGCCTCACAGCGCCAGGGACCTGGGTTTGATTCTATCCTCGGGTGACTGTCTGTGTGGAGTTTGCACGTTCTCCCCGTGTCTGTGTGGGTTTCCTCCGGGTGCTCCGGTTTCTTCCCACAGTCCAAAGATGTGCAGGCTAGGTGGATTGGCCATGCTAAATTACCCATAGAGTCCCAGGAGGTGCAGGCTAGGTGGATTAGCTATGTTAATGGATCCCTAATCAGCCATTATTCCATTCACAATGTCAATCATGGTCAATGATTACATAGATCACAATCTGAGTGTTAGCATGATACAAGCAAGCCATCATCACCATGACTGTGGTAGCAGTCACAGGAAGAATAGCAATATCTGATCACAGCCATCTACTGGAGGAAATTCAGGTTGCACAAAAGCTTCGTGTTGGGTATAATCATACTCAGTGACATTTTGTTAGGCATTCTCTAAATAAATACGGACAATGATTCTCAGATTTCACCATAGACATGGTTTTGTACTTGTCTGCTGATGGTCACCAGGCGCCTTCCAAATGCAATGAATTATTACAGTGTGATGTAATCATCATGAAATAACTTCCACTTTGGACTTTAGCTGCTAAAATCAGACAAGAGGCAGTTATAAATCATGGATTAAGATTGTTATTGAGGAGGCTTACTTTTGACTTCTCTGCCACAACCTGCTTAATTTGTTTTGTGTCTGGTAATAAGTGCATCCCTCTGCTGTGCCACTCATCTCCAGTCTGCATGAGATACCCTAGCTCTGTAACTGGGGAGGGTGGTGTGTGTGTGTGTTCGTGCGTATCTCTGTGTATCCATGCATGTATCTACATATGTGTATATAACATGCTTGTGCATGTGTGTGCGTGTTCATGTGCTTGCATGTGCATGTTTACGTGTTACGCATGTTACGCAGAAATGAACAAAGTCAGCCATAACTCCGAAGATGTTCCATTTTCTCTCCAGCCTGTTACAACCCAAAGGAACAGACTCAGACAGGGAGCATCCACTGATGTGACACATCAGCCAGGATGAAGATGGAACTTGGGGTGGCAGCACCTGTCTCCAATCAGTGATTTTTTTTTGAAAATTTGGTTCACAGAGATGTGGGCATTTAGTGCAGATTCCCATCCCTAAAGGGAACCAGATGGGTTTTACAACTGTTGCTGATCGCTGGGACCGTAACTGTGACATGATTTATACTCCATATTTACTCAGTGAGTTTAAACTCCCACGATGGGAATTGAGGCCATATGTCCAGAGAATTATCCTGGCCCTCCAGATTACTGCTCCAGTGACATTCTCTCTGAACCACTGTTTTTCCCCTCATAGGATCCCATTCAGCCCATTGAGTCCACACTGATTCTCCAAAGAGCATCCCACTCAGACCCACCCTACCCCTGTAACCCTGTATTTCCCATGACTAACCCACCTAACCTACACATCCCTGGACACTATGGGGCAATTTAGCAAGGGCAATCCACCTACCCTACATATCTTTGGACTGTGGGAGGAAACTGGAGTACCCGGAGGAAACCCACACAGACATGGGGAGAATGTGCAAATTCCACACAGACAGTCGCCCGAAGGTGGAATCGAACCTGGGTCCCTAGCGCTGTGAGGCAGCAGTGCTAATCACTGAGCCACCATGTTGCCCTCGTCTGAGCAGTCTATCCATAAGCCCCTTGAATCTCCTGTTTCTTTCTGCAATTTGTGACAATTTAGAAAACGTTATCAGGGTTCAATTTATTGATCCTAATCAAAATATTGAAAAGAATGGCTCCACGGTTAAATGTTCTCGATTCCAGATGTGTTGTTGGGTCCATATTTCCAGCATCTGCCAAGGTAGGATTCAAACCTGTCTTGCCAGAGTTTTACCCTGGGGTTTGGACTGCTAGTCCATTGACAATACTGCTACAGCACCAGCAGTTCTACAGCAAGCAAAATCTATGTATAAAAAGGTTCTCAGGAAAATGTTCTCAGGATTTTAAATCTGAAAGAAAATGAGTCTGAATCAATGGAGGTTTCACTAGTCTGGCAAACAGAGAGGACCAACAGTCAATCATTACCCAACACTAACTCTTTTCATGTGTAACTGATTGAGGTTCAGAAGCTGCTATGCATTATTAACAACTCAAGAATCTACTTAATTATCAATCAAAGCCCCACCCCCACCCCCAACCTTTATTTATTTCTGCACACCCCCCTCTCCCTCCGCAGTCCTGACGAGGGGGTTTGGTCTGAAGTGTTGACTTTCCTGCCTTCTCTTGCTGTCTAACCTGCCGTGCTTTTCCAGCCTCACCTATAGACAGTGACTGGTTTATAGAATCCCTACAGTATGTGCCACCTTGTGGCATAGTGGTGGTGTCTCCACCTCAGGGCCAAGAGACTTCTGATGAAGGGTCTAGGCCCGAAACGTCAGCCTTTCTGCTCCTATGATGCTGCTTGGCCTGCTGTGTTCATCCAGCTCTGCACCTTGTTGTCTTGGGTTCAAGACCTACCTGCTCCAGAGGTGTGTAAGAACATCTCTGAACAGATTGATTAGAAAATAGGTATAAAAACAAATACCTTCAAATAGAATCCATACAGTGTGGAAGTCAGCCTGTTGGCCCATCAAGTCCACACTGACCCTCTGAAGAGCATCCCACCTCCTACCCTATCCCTGTAATCCTGCATTTCCCATAGTTAATCTACCTAGCCTGCACATCTCTGAACACTGTGGGCCAATCCACCCTAACTTTCGCATCTTTGGACTGTGGGAGGAAACCAGAGCACCCGGAGGAAACCCACGCAGACCCGGGCAGAATGTACAAACTCCACACGGGCAGACAGTTGCTGGAGGCTGGAATCGAACTTTTTTCTATTCAACCAAGTTCTATATTTAAAGTGTGTATACATATATATTTTCCATAATGTGTCATTTTAATTAAGCTTCGTAAGTGAATACTGATTATTTTGGGGGAGGAAAGGAAATTTTCTACGAATGTCTCTTGAAAGTTAACCTTAAAGAGTGAAAGCAGTGTTGGACAATGATTGGTTCTCAGTGTCTGCCATGCTGTGAAAACTGTTAACTTTAGCAAATTGGGTGTTAAGTGGAGACCAATCACATGTAACTGTGCAGATTCCAGGCATGATTAATGACAGAATTACCCCATGCTGTACATTCTGACCAAGTGGTGTCACCACAATGTCACTTATTTCATTGATATAGGATTTTCCCCAGCATCCTGTCCATCATCAACTAACATCATTTTATTTTAAAAGAAAATAGCTAATTGCTCCGGCCATCACCTCATTGCTGTTTGAGGCTCTTGCCATGTACTGTTTGGGGTTACCACCTTTCCAAACTTGCAACACTTTCACACAACATAGGAGCAGAAGTAGGCCATTCAGCCCATTGAATCTGCTTCACTATTCAATGAGATCATGGCTGATCTGATAACCTGCCTTTTTCCCGTGACCCTCGATTCCCTTACGGATCGGTCCATCTCAGCCTTGAACCTGTGGATTTATTGCAAAGCGCGTGGGGACACCCCATGGTTGTGCAAGGTGCCATATAAATGCACACGTCCTGTTGTCCTGGGGAAAGAGCACTGGCATGAAGGCAAGCAAGCACCGAGCTAGAACTGATCCAATGCAGTAGGAGCAACAACGTGGGGAGGAGCCACAAACACACAGACACAGAGACATGACAATGTTCAGTGTCTCCGACTCCATCATGATGGATGTCCTTATTAGATGAACAGGAATTCAAACAGCCCCATTCATCTTTGGAAGATGCTTGTGATAGCATCAGTCAGACAGATTTCAGGGACAGACATGAGCAAGTTCTCAAGACTTGCCTCCGGGGCAATTGAAAACGATTCCAATTTGTCTCTGAACAATTTCTAAAGTTAGTTTCTGCCTGGCATTCATGGTTTTAATAACAGTGGTGGATCAACACTGGCACTAGTCCAACAGCTGCTTTCCATTTAAGTTTAAAAGGCCTGGAAAATCTTTGGAGTTGTGTCCCTTGGGCCCAACCATGATAGGACAGTACCATGCTGTTTCACCAGGGCATGAGAAGCTCAGCCAAGGAAGGATGCACCCACTTGATAGTGAGAAATCAGATACAATCACACAGTCATTATTGAGAAAGCAACTCCGACACCCGCACACAAAATCACCTCACTGAGAAAACAATGCTCAAACACGCACACACACTCACACACACATAAACACAAAGACTAGTTTGGACACACACACACATAGACAGACATAAACACACAGATTAGTTTGGACATATGGAGACACACTCACACTCACACGTACGTACAGAGACACAGCACATGCAGTCAGACACACATTTATAAACAGACACACGTAGGCATGTACAGAGACACAGCAGATGCAGTCAGATGCACATGTGCACAGACACACGCACATAGACACTCTCATGCATGTACAAAGACAGCACATGCACTCAGGCACATGTTTATACATAGACAGACACATACACACAGACATTTTCACGTGTGCGCACAGAAATACAGCCAACGCACTCAGACGCACATTCATAGGCACGTGTACACAGACTCTCATATGTACACAAGCATGTACACATGCACACAGACACATGTGTACACGGACTCTTGGATGTGTACACAGGCATGTACACATGCACACAGAGACACCCATGCACAAACTCTCAGACACATACACAATCATGTACACATGCACTCAGGCACAGGCACATGGGCTGGAAACAGACCATGAGAAGTTATGACATTGTGGGCAAAGAATAATTTCCTAAACTTGATAACGAGAGACTTCAAACAAAACACGAGAAACAAAAAGCATAAGTTGCCCTCCTGTAATCAAGTTGCACTGTATGTATTTTGAGGAAACACTAGTGAACCACCCACAGCATTGCTCATAGTGTAGGTGTCTAGATGTGGGTAGAGCAGTGGATGTAGTCTACATGGATTTCATTAAAGCTTTTGACAAGGTCACACACGTTCGACTTGTTAGGGAACTAAGAGCCTATAGGATCCAGGGCAATTTGGCAAATTGGATCCAAAATTGGCTTCGTGGCAGGAAGCAGTGGTGATGTTAGAAGGCTATTTATGTGACGGGAAGCCTGTTTCCAGTGGTATACCACAGGTTCAGCGCTGAGTCCTTTTATGATTCATGATTAATCATCATTAATGATCTAGACATGAATTGAGGAGGTATTATTAATAAATTCACAGATCAAACAAAAATTGGTGATGTGGTAAATAGTGAGCAGGAAAGCCATAGACTACAGGATACTATAGACAACCTGGCCAGAACGGCAGATGAGTGGCAAATGGAATTTAATTCTAAACTGTATGGGTGATACTTTCTGAAAGGTCTAATAAGGTAAGGGAGGTTATGATGAATAGCAGGACCCAGGGAAGTACAGGGGATTACAGGGTCTTTGCTGTGCATGTCTATTGATCCTTGAAGGCAGATGGGATACTTGTCTTTATTAGTCAAGGCATCGAATACAAGAATGGGGAGGTTATGATGGAGCTGCACATCACGTTAGTTAGACCACAGCTGGTGTACTGTGTGCAGGTCTGGTTACCAGACTATCGGAAGGATGTGATTGCACTGGAGAAGGTGCAGAGGAGGTTCACCAAGATGTTGTCTGGGCTTCAGCATTTCAGTGACACAGAGAGAGTTGATAGGCTGAGGTTATATTCCATAAGAGCGCAGAAGATTGGGGGTGATGGACGGGGTGGGGGGGAGGAATCTGACTGAGGTGTACAAAGTTGTGAGGGGCAGAAACGGGGTAAATAGGGAGTAACCTCTACCTATATTAGAGGGATCAATAACCAGGGGTCACAGTTTTAAGGTAAAGAGCAAGAGGTTTAGAGGGGATTTGAAGAAAAAATATTTTCAGTCCAAGGGCTATAGGTATCTGGAACAACTGCCTGAAAAGACAGAGGTGGGAACCTTAAAGACATTTAAGAATTATTTAGATGAGCAATTGAAACGCCATAACATGCAAGGCTAGAATAGGTTAGAATGAATTAGAACACATGGATGCTTGATGGCAGTCAGAGACATGATGGGCAAAGGGTCTGTTTTCATGCTTTCAGAGCTCTATGATGCCTGTATTTGACAGTAACCAGTGATGTACCCCCGGCAGCACAATATCATGTAAAATATGATGCACTATTCTCGTGTTAAAATCCTACTGGGAGTGTTGGAGGGCTTGCGTAATGGGTTAAACATGAATTTCTTTTATTATTCATTCACAGGATGAGAGAGAATTGCTGGCTAGGCAGCATTTATTGCCCATCCCTAATTGCCCAGAGGGAAGTTAAGAGTCAACCACATTGCTGTGGGTCTGGAGTCACATGTAGGCCAGACCAGGTAAGGATGGCAGTTTCCTTCCCTAAAGGAAAGATGGTGACATCGTCATGTCCATCGTCGCAGTGCATCCCCTACCCTCACACCTGGAAACCAAATCAAAGTACAAAAAAAAACACCGACTCAAAGTACAGATGCTGCCTGAGCCAATGAGTATTTGTGAAGAAGTTATGGAGAGAGACCGGATCAGTTAGGACTATATTCACTGGAGTTTAGAAGGAGGCGGGAGGGGATTCTCATTTAAAGCTATAAATTTTCAAACAAGTTTACTCTGGGGGAATGCAGAAACAAAGTTAGTGATGACTGGGAAGCCAAGAACCAGGGGTCACAGTCTAAAGACATGGGGTTGGCCATTTAAGACGGAGAGGGCAGGAATTTCTTCACCGAGAGAGTGGGGAGTCTGTGGAATTCACTACCACACGAAGTGTTTGAGGCCAAAACATTAAATGCTTTCTAAAGGAGATAGATAGAGTGCTTAGGGCTAAAGGGATCAAAGGGTATGGGGAAAAAGCAGGAACAACAGACTGAGTGGATGGTCACCTGTGATAATATTGAACGGCAGAGCAGGCTCGAAGGGCTGAATGGCCTACTCCTGCTCCTAGTTTCTTTGGTTTCTAACATGTTGTGTTTTGATTTTAAAAGCTCCGGTCATGGGGTTCACCTTCACACAAGCATTTTCATATGACATATGGACAGGAGGAAATTGATAGGGGAAATCTTTTTTCACCCCAGCAAGCTCCTTCCCCCACATTGAACCTTACTGCCCAGCACTGACTGCCCTTTACTCATTAAAGGAAACTCAAGCCCTCTTCCTGTCAGATCCTACACCGTTGTCCCTCAAGGTTGGAGCTCTTCTGCCATCTACCTTACACCATCAACATTGAAAATTCTCCGGTGCCACCGCTGTTTGGGACCCACTGGAGCGACTCGCAAAGCAGCAGGGATGGTGAGATCTTCAACGGCCCCATTGCCGTCGGCAACTCGGGCAGGATGGGAATGTCGCAGGTGTCGACTGGTGCTGCAGGAGCAGGGAAACGTCGGAGAGACTAGGGCGGATCGGCCACTGTAGGCCATGAATGGCTTTTTCGCTTTGGTTGGCAGCGTCCTTGCAAACACAGGAGATACTTCACAGCAACAGCATCCTCACAAACAGTCAGGGAAACCAGCACCTTCTCCAAAATCAAACAAAAGAACTGTGGATACTGGTGATCTGACCCTCAAAAGCAGAAACTCAGCAGGTCTGGCAGCATGTAAGGAGAGAAAACAGAGTTAACTGTGTCGAGTTCAGACATTAACTCTGTCTTTTACTGAAGCAATTTTTGTGTTTGAACACCTTCCCTGAATAAAAACCAAAAGAACTGCGGATGCTGTAAATCAGGAACAAAAACAAAAGTTGCTGGAAAAGCTCAGCAGGTCTGGCAGCATCTGTGAAGGAAAAATCAGAGTCAACGTTTCGGATCCGGTGACCCTTCCTCAGAACTGACTTGAAACGTTAACTCTGTTTCTGCCTTTACAGATGCTGCCAGAACTGCTGAGCTTTTCCAGCAACTTTGTTTTTGTACCTTCTCTTAATAGTTGTATAGTAACATTGACATCCATTCCAATATAGTCCGTCCTCAGTATTGCAGTAGAACTCAGATTATGTGCTTGATTGAAAGATTTTACATCCATGAAACTAGCTTCCACTAGCATCACAGAGCAAAAACTAAAAGGAAAAGGTTTTTTTTTAAAACCCTGCACCAAGTCACCAGGAATCAGGAGACCGATGAGTGGGAGTGGGGCTACTGACTGAAGGATGTGAAACAAAGGTGGCTGAAAATATTATCAGCCTGTTTGCATCGAGCTCCAAAGCACAAAGAGGACATTACCCACAGTCCTCTGGTGTGGCCACGAGAGCTTTCTTTCTAGGTGCAAACTATTGCAGATGCTGGAATCTGTACTGAAAACAAAAAGTGCTGGAGATCACAGCAGGTGATCTAATGGCATTGTGGGTCAACCCACAGCAGGGGGACTGCAGCGGTTAAAAAAAGCAGCTCACCCCCACCTTCTCAAGGGCAGCTAGGGATGGCCAAGAAATGCTGGCCCAGCTAGCGACGCCCATATCCCACAAATGAATGAAAAAAAAGGTCAGGCAGCATCCGTGGAGAGACAGCAAGCTAACGTGAACCTCGTCTCTGATGAAGAGTCATCTAGGCTCGAAACGTTAGCTTGCTCTCTCTCCACGAATGCTGCCTGACCCGCTGTGATTTCCAGAATTTGTTGTTTTCAGGGCTATCTTTCTACTCGTTTATCATCAACCAAAAGAAAATCTGACCCCGAATTCTTATCTTGAAGACCATTGTTATTTGTAAATTGCAGCCCCTCCCATGATCTTCAGCCTGAAATTAAAACAAGGTGCTTTTACTTTACCATTTGTGTGGCTTTGTTGAGATTCCATTCAGTAGATGTGAGCTGGTTATTGGTTTCTGGCAGTCATAGAATTCCTGCAGTGTGGAAACAGGCCCTTCGGCCCAACAAGTCCACACTGACCCCCAGAGCATCCCACCCAGACCCACCCCTCCTACAACCCACCTAATCTACACATCCCTCAACACTATGGGCAATTTTTCATGGTCAATCCACCTAGCCTATACATCTTTGGACTGTGGGAGGAAACCGGAGCACCCGGAGGAAACCCACGCTGACACTGGGAGAATATGCAAAATCCACACAGGCAGTTGCCCGAGGGTGGAATCGAACCCGGGTTCCTGGCGCTGTGAGGCGGCAGTGCTAACCACTGAGCCACCGTGCTGCCCTTGGTAATACCGAGCCTACACACAGGATCATCCGGGCTCAGCAATTCGTTCCTGAACTACATCCTAGTTTTTAACCAGGATGCTGACTAGATACTTTGCAATATTCTGTTCAGTCTCTCCAGAATGAAAAGAAAACAGCAACACTTGGAAACGAATGTATTCATCGCACTGAAGCTTCATTTTAAAGTATAGAAGACGAGTTAGAACAGTACACTACATTCACAAGTTCTACTGATTTTTTTTTCCTTCTGGATGACTATTTATGTTCTCTTTTAAACTGCTACTTCTGCAAATCAGGTGTGGCCCTCAGTTGACAAGTAGCAAGTGGGAATAATAAAGTTTAGAATGAATCTTAATGCTTCGGCTCCTTAAACAGCACCTTCCAAACAAATAACCACCACCATTTAGAAGGCCAAGGGCAGCTGATACATGGGAACACCACTCCCTGCAAGTTCCCCTCCAAGCCACTTACCATTCTGATTTGAAAACGTATCGCTGTTCGTTAAGTATTGCTGGGTCAAAATCCTGGAATTCCCTCCCTATGTGGGTCTACCTACAGTGCAGCGGTTCAAGAAGGCAGCTCACCACCACCTTCTCAAGAGGGAAATAGGGTTGGGCAATAAATATTGGCCCATCCAGAAATGCCCACATCCTACGAACGAATAAAAATAAGGTAAAACGCCCCAGTGCCTGCTGGGTTTACAGTACCAACTGTTAGTGATGACACTGCTTCAGAAACAACGCTCGCAAAATGTATCAACGCTCATCAGGCCCAAGGAGAAAGGATCTAGTCCGAGGTGGAATTCTTCAAAGTACATTGCTCAATATTATCCAGCAGACTTGACAAAAGAAAGCACCATTACCCCGAGGATTGATAATTCCAGGGATGAGAGAGGCCAGTTTTGTGAATAGACCCCTGGCTCCAGGACAGCTTCCCTCCCTGAGGGCTGAGAGGGGAATTTTTTATTTTTAAAAGAGGTCTTCAAATTTGTGAGAGGTCCAGATGGAGTAGACAGAGGGAAGCTGCTCCCATTGGTGGGAAGGGTTGAGAATCAGCAGACATCAACCTAAGGTAACTGGTTAAGGGAACCAATGGAGATGAGGGGAAAATTGTTTTCTTAATCCAGGGAGCGGTTCAGATCTGGAATGTATCACCTGAGCCTATGGTGGAGGCCGATTCAATCGGGCTTCCAAAATCATATTTAGTCAAGGAAAGAAAGGATCTGCTGGGCATCAGACAAAAGGCAGGCTGTGGATCCAACAGTGTTGCTGTTAAGGGCATGTGAGACCAAAGGGGCTCATTCGGTCCCACAACCATTTCTCAGGACTCTCCTGACCCAGGGACAAGAAGGATTGGCAAGAACGTTAGCCTGCTTAGGCAAGAAAACATCTCGCAAAGAGCTTTGTTAGATAATATGGGCTTATTCATCGGGCTGTAGTGATGGAGCGATGTCAAGTGGCTCTAAATTTGGAAATGATCCACAGCTGATCCACTGTAGCAGGAAGAGGGCCTATTTTAAAATCTAACCTGAAAAAGAAAGTCTTCGCTCCAAACTCTAATGTGTGCGCACTTGGCACCTTGCCCTGATCTCAACTTGGCAGCAGGAATATCTGATCATTCGCTACCAGCCAATGGGAAATTTACTTTCAGCTCTGCACAGGCAGAACTGGTGAAAATAATATAAACAGATATTATCGAGGAGATGAGAATTCAAACAGACTACTGAAAAACGGGATGGTAGTTATCAGCAGCCAAAAAAATCGATGGTCCCGTGAATAAGGTAAGGAAAGAGAGGCCTGCATTTATATAGTGACTCTCATGACCTCAGGACACCCCAATGCACTCTGCAGCCAACAAAGTGCTTTTGAAATATTGTCACTGTTGTGGGAAATGCAGCAACCAATTTTACTATTTGTTGGAGCTTGCTGTGCATAATGTGCTCTTTTTAATTTGCTGGGCAAATAACCCAGCATTTATTGCCCCTCTAATTGCCCAGAGGGCATTTAAGAGTCAACCACATTGCTGTGGTTCTGGAGTCATCTGGAGTAAAGATGGCAGACTTCCTTCCCTAAACGGGCATTCATGACCCAGATGGGTTTTTAACGGTGGATAGCTTTTTGTGTTCCAGATCGTTATCAGTTACAAATTTCGCCATCTGCCATGGTGGGATTCGAACCAAAATCCTAGAACTTTCACCAGGGGTTCACGATTACCAGTTCGGTGACATTACCACTCCGCTATTACCTTAGTCCTTCATGCACTGTGTGTTTCATTGGTTGGGCAACACTATCTCAGAGTGACCCTGAGAAGGTGGTGCTGAGCCACTTTCTTGACCCACTGCACAAAGTTGTAAGGAAGGCTGTTCCAGGAAGCTGACCCAATGACACTGAACATAGTTCCAATCCACAATGCTGTGCAGCTTGGAGGGAACTTGCAGATGATGGAGTTCCAATGTATTTGCATCCCTTGTCCTTCCACTGGCAGAGGTTAAGGGCTTGGAAGGTGCAGTCAAAGCAGTCTGGGCATGGTGTCTTCTAGGTGCGACAGGTTGCAGCCACTGTGTGTTCCTGCTGCAAGCAGAGAACGTTGAAGGTGATGGATCAAGCAGGCTGCTTTGCTCTGGATGGTGTCGAGCTTCTTGAGTGGTGAAGGAAGTCTAGAGAAAGATGCAGTGGATTTTTGTCGAGGTTCGTCCCGAGCTGCTCAGTGATGCAGGACTCTGTGCTCTATGGTCTGCTCCCTGGGACGCGCACACAGACAAACATCCACTGCGCCTGGAGGACCAGCAACTTGGTGAAAGATGCTCTTTGGTCTGCTCCAAACTTGTTGGTCTTCCAGAACAAGGAGTTGACCTGGACCAAGTGTTGCAGGCTGGCACATACCAAGGTCCAGGACTATGTGCTGAGGGACACACTAAAGCTTGGGGCAGCCTCTGCCAAGGTGCAGTGGGGAAAGACCACCATCTGAAGTCTTCCTGCTGAAGTTAGAGGGGGGGTCCATTCAGTTATTGGACCCTCCCGGTGCCTCAAATGCATGTAAGTATGGTCTTGTATGTGGTCAGAGATGTCTTTGGTTTGTTGGATAGAGTCAACCTTGAAAGTTCTTGTTTCCTTGATATGCTACTGTACAGAACCAAACTGCATTTGTGACTACGTGTATACACAAAAAGATATTTTTTATGAATAAAGTATAGCTTTTAAATAAAAAAAAGTTGTTGGAGCTGCACTCATCCAGAAAAGTGGGGACTATTCCATCCCACCCCCGACTTGCAGATAAATAGTGAACGGTATCTGGAGTCAGGAAGTGAGTTCCTCGCCTTTATAGCCATGGTATTTCTACTGTGGCTTCAATCTAGTTTCTGACTAATGTTAAACCACCCCCCCAATTGGGTGTTAAAGCTGAGGGATTCAGTGATAATAACATGGAATATTGTACCAGGAACAGTGAAAATTAAATTCTCGGAAATCTTCTCAAAGGGAAATTTTAATAAGTTGGACCAAATAGGAAATGACAGGAGAACAGAACTAGGTAAACTGATGTTTCAGAGATAGCACCCAGACAGTGGGCCAAGTGGTCTTTCACTTGAAAAATTGGCTTGTCAGAGGAATTACTGGATACTGGAAACGTGGGTCAAAATAACTTTCTTGATTGAAGGCTCCTCTTGAGATTATCTCAAGCACTATCTTTTAATATGAAAGTTCTAAACTAGGGATTTCATATTCATTAGCAAGGAACTGATTATCTCAATGGCTTGAGGTTTCCTTGGGCCCCAGGTTGACAGGTTTAAAACCACCTCTGCTCCTTTGTATCTTCCCTCTCTTGCTATCCTTGTAGCCTGCTTCTCCCTCCATGCTATTCCTGCAGCCCTTTCTCCTATCTCACTCGCTGCTCGTGCCCTCCCCGCATCCATCACTACTCCCCCACCAATTCCAACGCCACCAAGTCTCTGACCTCCTCCC
Source organism: Rhincodon typus (assembly GCF_021869965.1). NCBI lineage: Eukaryota > Metazoa > Chordata > Chondrichthyes > Orectolobiformes > Rhincodontidae > Rhincodon > Rhincodon typus. The sequence goes on from NC_063362.1 coordinate 7,808,207, forward strand.
CCAACCATCCTACAGTCACCTCTCTCCCTGACAGTCTTGCCCGCTGCCCCTCCGCAGACCCAGCAAGTGGAATTCTTGGCTTGGTCAAAAGGCCCTCATCAGTCCTCACTGAAGGTGACTCATGGCATTGCCATGCTGTGAACCCCTCCCCCACTGATGTTCACTGTCATTTTTTTGTTTGCATTGTGCGGACTTAGAGTCATAGTCATTCGGCATGGAAACAGAGTCTTCTGCCCAACTCGTCCATCCAACCAGTTTTCTTAAACTGAACTAGTCTCTCTTGCCTACAGTTGGCCCACATCTTTCTAAACCTTCCCTATTCACGTACCTGCCAAATATCTTTTAAATGTTGTAACTATATCCACCTCTACCACTTCCTATGGCAGCTTGTTCCATACACGCACCACCCTCGGTGTGAAAAGGTTGCCCCTTAGTTCCCTTTTAAATCTTTCCCCTCTCACCTTAAACCTATGCCCCTCTCGTTTAGGACTCCCCTACCCTGGGGAAAAGACCTTGGCTATTCACCCTATCCCTGCCCCTTATGATTTTATAAACCTCTATAAGGTCACTCCTCAACCACCGACGCTCCAGGGAAAAAAGCCCCAGCCTATCCTGCCTCTCCTTATAACTCAAACCCTCCGGTCTCAGTAAGATCCTTGTAAATCCTTTTTGTACCCTTTCCAGTTCAATAACATCCTTCCTTCTGAACATAGAACATAGAACATTACAGCGCAGTACAGGCCCTTCGGCCCTCGATGTTGCGCCGACCTGTGAAACCAATCTGAAGCCCATCTAACCTAAACTATTCCATTATCATCCATATGTTTATCCAATGACCATTTAAATGCCCTTAAAGTTGGCGAGTCTACTACTTTTGCAGGCAGGGCATTCCACGCCCTTACTACTCTCTGAGTAAAGAACCTACCTCTGACATCTGTCCTATATCTATCACCCTTCAATTTAAAGCTATGTCCCCTCGTGCTAGCCATCACCATCCGAGGAAAAAGGCTCCCACTGTCCACCCTATCTAATCCTCTGATCATCTTGTCTCTATTAAGTCACCTCTTAACCTTCTTCTCTCTAACGAAAACAGCCTCAACTCCCTCAGCCTTTCCTCATAAGACCTTCCCTCCATACCAGGCAACATCCTGGTAAATCTCCTCTGCACCCTTTCCAATGCTTCCACATCCTTCCTATAATGCGGCGACCAGAACTGTACGCAACAGGGTCTGTTTCCGTGCTGTATGACTCGAATGACATGCTGTCCTGCTGGCGAGCCAGCATTTATTGCCCAATTCTGAGGGCCATGTGTGGTCATGGCTGCTTGAAGCTGATTGGCGTGAATGGGACAGCCTAGCGGCTGGACCTATCAGTGGGAAGGTGGCCCCCTCCCCACATCATTCAGCAGCCGACCCCAGCCTGTTGGCTCCAGCCCCCACCCACTCCCTCCCCAGCTAAAGCCTCCCCCCACCCCCGGTCATTCTCTCATTGCCAGCACTGTTCCACCAATCATAAGCTGTAACTGTCCCTCATTGGCTGTTGATAGGCTTGTTGGTTGTAAGCCCAAGAGAAAAGCAGCAGATGATTGAAGCAGCAGCTCCTCACCATTTCCCCCAGGTGGTTGCCCTGAGTAAATCCACCCCCCCCACCCCCAGGTGATCTGGTGACCCCCAGGGGTCCCTGTGTATGTCGAACATTGGCAGGAGAATTGGATGCATTGCTTGTCTCCGTTCGGAGGTAACTTTAATACAGTCACTTCTGATATGACGCATATTTCTTCAACGCAAATTGGTTTGAACGCGATTGAAGAATTACAGAACGCTATTTGTAGAACGCAAACTTTCCCCACCTGTATTGGCTATCACGCGATTCTGTCCCCATCACTTTAAACGTCACAGTTCTTGAGAGATTTTCTTGTAACATGAGATCGCATGAGAATGGAGCTATTGCGTTGTATCAGAACCGGCTGTTATAGGGACATCATTCTTTACTTCTCTCTCTGTTCCTGAGCTGAAGTGTCAATTGGCCAGAGGGTGGGGTTATCAACTCTGGACAGGTAATCTGTTTTTATTTGTTCACGGGACAAAGGTATAAAGGGTCCTGAGAAGCAACCTTTTCACACAGAGGGTGGTGTGTGTATGGAATGAGCTGTCAGAGGAAGTGGTGGAGGCTGGTACAATTACAACATTCAAAAGGCATCTGGATGAGTACATGAATAGGAAGCGTTTAGAGGGGTATGGGCCAAATGCTGACAAATGGGACTTGATTTATTTACGATATCTGGAAGGGTCTGTTTCCGTGCTAAATGACTCGAATGACGTGCTGTCCTGCTGGCTAGACCAGCATTTATTGCCCAACCTTAATTGACCAGAGGGTAGTTAAGATTCTACCACATTGCTGTGGGTCTGGAGTCACATGTAGACCACAGAGGGGAAGATGGTAGATTTTCATTCCAGAAGTCATTTGTAAATTAGATGTTTTTTTTTTTGACAGTCAATGGTCGCCAGTGGGCTATCATTTAATTCCAGATTTGTACTGAATTCAAATTTCAATCACTGCCATGGTGGGATTCAAACCCCTGTCCCCAGATCTTTAACCTGGGGTTAAATTACTAGTGCAGTGACATCACCGCCCTCCCCAAATTCCTGGAGAGGATGTCACACGGAGGGTGGTTCGCATGTGAAATGAACTGCCACAGGAAGTGGTAGATGCAGGTACAGTTACAATGTGTAAAAAGCATTGGGATAGGTACATGAATAGGAAAGGTTTGGAGTGATATGGGCCAAACACAGGCAGGTGGGAGTAGTTTAGTTTGGGAAACTCGGTCAGCATGGACGAGTCAGACTGAAGGGTCTGTTTCTGTGCTTTGTGACTCTATGACCTCCTGCAGCAACTGAACTGAATCCTCTGCCAGTACCACACAACACACCCATACCTACCTACCCACCCACCCACACCCACACACATCTACCCACCCACCTACCCACCCAGCCACACACACCCACACCTACCCACACCCACAGACACACACACACACCTACCCACACACACACCCACCCACCCCTACACCCACACACACACACACACACACACACACCCACCTACCCACACCCACACACACCCACCTACCCACACCCACCCACCTACCCACACCCACACACACCCACCTACCCACACACACACACCCACCTACCCACACACACACCCACCTACCCACACACAC
>NC_063362.1:7816429-7834557 GCF_021869965.1 Rhincodon typus
CCACCCGCACACACGCACACACATCCACCCAACACACCCACACAGACCCACCCACCCAACACACCCACACATGCCCCTCCCACGCAGACCCCTCCCACACAGACCCACACCCACACCCCCACACACTCCCAGAATTCAATGGTAAAGACACCCATCACCTGCCCGCACCAATAGCTCCAAGTCACGAGTTGATCAATGAATTCAAGTTCAACCCCAGATCAGCAAGGACACTTGTTGTAAACCTCCCTCTGCTCCCTCCATAGTCAAACTGCTGTGGATGAAAGGTGAACAGGGGCAATATAACAGACGCATCAACTTACCACAGCCTCTTTATCAGCCACGCCAAACGCGGCTTTTTGTCGCCTGCTGGTGATGTAGCTGGAGTTTTCCTGCAGTTTTTCCAGCAGTTGTTTGATCTGTTTACAGTAATTGGCCACTTTGCATTCCTTGAGAAAAGCTTTCAACTGTAAGAATAAAAGGGCCATACATCAGGGCGAGGCAGCTACTTGTTTGACCAACTCGTTACGTTCCCGAATCACACTAACAGAAGCTGCGCCCACCCTCAACACAAAAATGTGCCACTTTCTGCCCACACTGGCATTCTACACCCATCAGATTCTGCCTTCAATAACTCACTCAGTCCTTACCCCATCCATTTGGGAAAACTTTTGATGTGGGGACCATTACCAAAACAGTATGCCCTTACAGTTAAGTATTGCGTGAAGCACTAATGATTAGCATTTGTTCTGGCACATGCCTTAGGAAGTGCTGTTGACATTTCAAAGTGTAGTACAGAAAAAAAGCGAGACAGATTTGGCATAGAGAAATGGTACAGCAGCCAAATACTGATCCTATGTCGTGGAACATTTCGACATGACTTCCAAATAGGATGAACCTTTTGCTCCTCCTGGCTCTTCAGATTAAGCAACTAGTGAAGATCACATGCCACTAGCTGGTGGAAAATTCAAACAAGAACGGTATTTTACTTTTCAAATCTTCAGAAATTGTATCCATCTGCCTGGCACTGCACAATCAATCATTTTCCTGTTATCCTTCTCCAGCCCCCACCCAAAATGCCTTCAGAATGTAGATTGTTTTGTACTTATAGTTTGGCAGTCTTGCTGTGAAGCTGTCTCAACTGGTTATCTCAAGAAACCGGGTGACTCGCCTCTTCTAAGCTACACTAGAGTTCTGGATGATTTTAACACAAAAAGGAGCTGGAGATAGCACCTTTGCATTCTGCAAACACTACAATGATTTACTTTCATCCCTGTGTAGTGTGCAGCCTCCTAACTCTCAAACTGCATGCTACACAATTTCTGGGGAACAACAACAGTTAAAAATCCAAGTATCTTCATTCTCTCACGTTCTGAATATAGCAGTGGGTCTGATGGCTTGGGCTGCCATCGCTAGGCCGAGATTTCACGTGATGCCAGTTCGCTCAGCTGTCTGAACAACGGTGTGGATCAGATAAACGCCAGCAGCACGGAGCCTGATTCTGGATCTGGCTGTGGTACAAGCAAAAATAATCAGCAGTGACCTGCTGTGGTTCAGCAAATGGCCACAAAAACTCTCCTCGGGCAGGAACTGATGTCGTAGTGGTAACATCCTTAATAATATCTAGTCTTGCCTGAATATTATTTAATTGTAAATGGTTAAATACTGAGCTTCCAAAGTAACAAGTGCCACCTTATATCTGGCTTAATTTGGAGCAAACGTTACCAGCAACGCAATGATGCAAACACAATACTTGAGCAAAGGCAAGATACCATGGATGCACAGAGAACGCAGTGGGTCTGGCAGCTTCACTGGACATACAGAAACAGAGTTAACGTTTTGAGTCTGGCACACTGCTTCTTCCAAACTATTAAGCTCTGCTGGGTTGCTCCAACATCCTCGCTGCTTGTGTTTAATACTTGAGTATTATAATGTTAGTTAATAATTAAATATGTAGACCAGGCTACAGGCAGAGATGTATTTTATGTCTGAGCTTCAGAAAATGCACATTGAGCTGAATGAGGAATTCTACAGTTAAATTAAAATATATGAGCAATGGAAATACACACAACTTTCAAACATTGTCCTTAGCTGTTTCATACCTGAATGACAACAGGCAATAATAGTTCTGGAAAACCGATGGTATGTGCCTGCGTATGAAAATACTCCAGAATCAGGTCATACAGCTGTTCTATCAAACCATCCTGCAATGCAAAACAACACACAGTTTAAAAGATCATCTAAAAACTATCAGTATTCAAACACAACACTTGAAACTGCAGATAATAATCTGTCCAAAAACACAAATTTCTTGTGTGTCTTGGCGATCGTGACTTATACACCTTTGCTACCAGTGTGGTCTCCCTATAATATTTATCATCTGCTAAAGGACTGGGCTCAGCGCCTAACGAAATAAGTTATGGAATATCATTCCTGCAAGAACCAGGCAATTTCTTAGCACAAATTGGAGCAAATGATTGGTACGACAGATGATTTGCTATCGGCCAGTTACTGACATGTTGACTGCCTCTGGGACTTTTAATGCAAAACTGTGGTACTAGGGCAGGAAATCACATTAAGTGCAGACATTCATAGGATTTGTTACTGGATGTTGCACTGCAACAAATCATTTACTGGACCTACTGTGTGCGAGGGCTTGATGTGGTTCCCTCCTCAGTTATTCCTGACAGAGGCTCTAGAGTAGATTAAAGTGGTGGGACAAAGGACTCGCACAAAATTATTAAGCTTCAAGGGCTATAAATCAAAAAGGAAGGGCATTGAATGCAAATTTCACAGCAAGGATTTAAAATAGCCTACTCTCGGCAAGTAATGCTGAACTTATCATAGGGATAACAGAAGAAGATATATTACATCTTTCCAGTTGTTAGGATACTTAACAAAGGATTATTTCAACTTTGTCACCAAATGATTTGGTTTCATCTCCTGTACATACTTGTGTAAATATCGAGTTTCTCAGTAAAAACTTTCAGGCAAAAGGTTGGCATGTACACAAGTAACATTTTGAAGGATCTGAAAGTCACTCAACCAATCACCTTGCTATCACAGAGTTGCCAGGTCAGAGACTAGCCTCTCCCCCTACTCCCTGTGCCGAGATTTCATAGATCATAGAACCCCTACAGTGTGGAAACAGGCCCTTCAGCCCAACAAGTACACACCGACCCTCAGAGCAACCCACCCAGACCCATCCCTCATAACGCACCTAATCTACACATCCCTGGACACTCCAGGGCAATTTCCCATGGCCAATCCACCTAGCCTGCACATCTTTGGACTGTGGGAGGAAACCAGAGCACCCGGAGGAAACCCACGCAGACACGGGGAGAATGCGCAAACTCCACACAGACAGTCACCCGAGGATGGAATCGAATTTGGGTCCCTGGCGCTGTGAGGCGGCAGTGCTAACCACTGAGCCACCGTGCCACTCCCAAAAACGGAAAAGGAGTTAAAAGTATGTGTGCAGGCACCAGAAGATAATAGGCGCTTTCAATATTGTGATTCTACCAAGCAGACTGGTACCAGGACGAGCTGACATCAGCAGCGAATGGGTCGAAAGTACAAAAGGTCTGGAATTTTTGGCCAAAAGTCAGGAGTTGACTTATACCGGAGATTGCACTTTACGCGAGTAAATACAGTAATTCATATAAACCTATGATCTCTCAAACCAGGTTTCATTCTGGGATTAGCATTGTCCAATAGTATTACCATTAGCTGGCCTCACTACAAGGTACAGAACATCAAGTTTTGTGACCAGAAAGAAAACTAAATACGAATGTCAGGATGGTTGAAATTCCGGCATCTACAAAAATAATACACTCTTTTCGTCAGAGAGGAGGAAGCGGGATGCTGTCTCACAAAACACGCATCCAAACGCCAAACTAGATACAGGCCCACTGCCAAAACATAACACTGACAGAGCCTACATCAAGATGGATTGAAATCTATGGAAATTGTTCATGGGGCTCAACAAGGTTCAGAACTCTGTTGGTCCTTTATTCATTCACGGGATGAGGGCATCGCTGGCCAGGCAGCAGTTATTGGCCATCCCTAATTGCCCAGAGGGCAGTTAAGAGACAACCACATTGCCGTGGGTCTGGAGTCACATGTAGACCAGGCCAGGTAAGGATGGCAGTTTCCTTCCCTAAAGGACATTAGTGAACCAGATAGATTTTTTCCCAACAATCGACAATGGGTTCACGGTCATCATTAGACTCTTAATTCCAGATATTTTATTGAAATCCCACCATCTGCCGTGGTGGGATTCAATCCCAGGTCCCCAGAACATTATCTGGGTCTCTGGATTAACAGTCCAGTGATAATACCACTAGGCCATTGCCTCCCTATTGCTGGTGTTGGTTATCAGATAATTATTTACATTTAAACAAGCGTCCTTCACAAACCTGGATAGTACTCCATCAGCAAGGGTTGACTAACCTTCCTGTGAAAGCACAACAGGCCACAATAGCATTTCAGGAAGCTCTGTGATCCAGTCTGGTCAAGCAGTTTCTACACACAGCCCATCAGTTGAACAGTGACATGTTTAAACGGAGTACAGTGCAATTTATGAAGCTGAGGGACAAATTTTGTTCCATTTAATGATCTCAGCAAATCGAGATGTTAATAAAGCATCTGCACCTGAAGTAACAGTTTGATGGTTTCAGAGCCAGACACTGAGGGCAGTTGTGTATACTGACCCTCACCTATGTTTCTGATCATGACACCATGGAAGAACTGGGTGAGATTTGAGTTTATTAAAAAACAAATTCCTCACAGCTTGCTCGATCATTTCGAAAGGCATTTAAGAGTTAAGCACATTGCTGTGGGTCTGGAGTGACATGCGGGCCAGACTGGATAAGGATGCCGGATTTCTTTCATTTATAGGATGTGAACTGGATTGATCTTTTGTTAAGGCAATTGACAATGCTTGCATGGCCACGATGACTGAGACTAGTTTTTACTTTAAATAGCCCAGATTTATTAGAGTCAGAGAGGCCTACAGCACAGAAAAAGGCCCTTTGGCCCATCGAGTCCATGCCAGTCAAAAACAGCTACCTAACTATTCTAACCCCATAGCTCATAGCTTTGTGTGCCCGAGCATCACAATGGCATATCTAAATATTTCCTCAATGTTATGAGGGTTTCTTACAGCCAGAGAGTTCCAGATTCCCATCACACTCTGAGTGAAACAGCATTTCCTCACATCCCCTCAAAACCTCCTGCCCTGTGACTTAAACTCATGCTCCCCGGTCATTGATCCCTCCACTAACGCGTTCACCCCGGGATTAGGGCATTCCCAGCGGGTTCACTCCGGAAAGGGGAATTCCCAGCGGGTTCACTCCGGAAAGGGGAATTCCCAGTGGGTTCACCCCGGAATGGGATATTCGCACCACGTTCACTTCAAAGTGTCCGCTGCGTTTTGAAAACAATGCAACGTCCAAGCCTTCCGGCTGTGAGGTCGATCCTCCTGTGGTCTCTCTGACAACACCTGGATTAACATTGCTATCTCAAAGCTTTCTAAACTATGTCTTAAACAATATCCGGAGGCGTCGCTCGATGTGATAACAACAGATGACCGAGAAGTGATCCTCTGGTTGTCGAAAGGGGGAGCTCCAATTAACCTTAACCGGGAACAGTCAGTGTGTAATAAGGCACTTGAAGTGAGGACTTGGGAAGATGGGTTCAATTCAGGTTGCCATGATGTGGAGATGCGGGGTGTTGGACTGGGGTGATCTCAACTGATGAAGGAGCAGCACTCCAAAAGCTTGTGATTTTAAATAAACCTGTCGGACTCTAACCTGGTGTTGTGTGACTTCTGACTATTGAGGTTGTAATTGGACTGAGAAGCAATTACACTTATCTTTAAACTCACTGGATACAAAGGAAACTGCAGCTTGAGATTTATTCAGATTGAAGTAACAGTATACAGGATAGAATCTTGTAGCAGTGTGAAGGTCTCAGGAGCATAGACAGAACATAGAACAGTACAGCATAGTTCAGGCCCTTCGGCCCACGATGTTGTGCCAAACTTTTACCCCAATCCTAAGGTCTATCTAACCTCCACCCCTACCTTATACTATCATCCACGTGCCTATCTAATAGCCGCTTAAATGACCCTAATGAGGCCGAATCCACTATCCTCTCCTGCAATGCATTCCACGCCCCTACTACTCTCTGAGTAAAGAACCTACCTCTGATGTCTCCCCTATATCTACCTCCACTCACTTTAAAACTATGGCCCCTCGTAATAGCTACCTCCACCCTAGGAAAAAGTCTCTGGCTGTCCACTCTATCTATACCTCTGATCATTTTGTACACCTCTATCAAGTCACCTCTCATCCTTCGTTGTTCTGAAGAGAAAAGCCCTAGCGCTCTCAACCTTTCCTCGTAAGATCTTCCCTCCATTCCAGGCAACATCCTGGTAAATCTCCTCTGCACCTTTTCCAACGCTTCCACATCTTTCCTGTGATGAGGCGACCAGAACTGGACACAATACTCCAGATGTGGCAGAACCAGGCTTTTGTATAGCTGGACAGGAGCAGGGATGGATGTTTGTGTGTGAGCAAGGCGGGATTTCGAGCACACGTTATCGGCAAGCATCAAACAGGAAGCTGTGACTGAAATCACTCTCCTCTTTTGAGAGAGGAGAGGAAGATGTTCTGATGCACCACAGTTCCACGATCATAATCCTCATCATCCCACGAGTGAGGGACTCAGTTACCTGTTAGCGCACAACTTACCCTGAAAGCTTTCTCTTGTAAATTTGCGGTTGATAACTTCAGAATTACAGCGTAGTTGATTGGTCGAACACTCATCCGGCCAGGCTTCTTGTTAAAATCAACCTGTTGGAAAACCTAAGGAGACAATCACAATTATCATTACACAGAACTGTATTTTTAGATGACATGCAGTTTACAATATTAGCCAGAAGTCAACGCTCAGATCATGAAATTGTGATGTGAACATGGTTCGCCCATTGTTAAAAAAAATGACCTCCTTTCTTCCACCGAAATGGGAGAACCACCACAAAAATCCTTTGCCCACATGAGAATTTGTTCACTCGTTACCTGATGGAATTCAAATCTTTTGGGCCAAGATATGTAGAACACACAAAATAAACGAGCACCCTTTACTCAATCACACGTAGAGACTGCGTAAAACTCATGTGCAGCCTGCACGACCACTCTCCCCTTTGCTCGTTCCTCCACGCGCTCTCTGTCTTCCTCCGCCACACTCTTCCTATCTCTCTCCCTGCTCCACGCTCTCTCAGTGCCCCCTCACCCCCACGTGCTCTCTCTCTCCCTCCTCCACGCTCTTCCTATCTCTCTCCCTCTTCCATGCTCCCCCTTCCTGCTCCACGCTCTCTCAGGCCCCAAATCCTCCATGCTCTCTCTCTGTCTCTCTTCCCCACCCCACACTCTCTCTCGCTCTCTCCCTCACCCCCCCACATTGGCTCGCTCCCTCCCCCCTCCATGCCGGCTCCCTCCCTCCCTCACCCCTCCACGCCAGCTCTCTCCCTCCCTCACCCCGGCTATCTCCCTCCCTCACCCCTCCAAACCCTGTCCATCTTACTTCCCGACATTCTCCCTCACTATCTTGCCCCTCTCTTTTCTCTCCCAATGCCCCCCATCCCACCCAAACACTGAAGGACATTTCTACCAGCCTGCAGGGCTTCCTGTAGCTGGGGGCAGCTGGTCAAACAAGCTGTGCAGGCTAGAAGCTTGTTAAGTTCATGTCTTTACCACCCTTTATCTGAAAACTGTTACCCTTCTCTAGCAGGGTCTAGCCTGCGTAAGCATGTCTGTGGATCTTAAACTGGCAGCCATATTGCAGCACCCACACCTCAACCAAGCTGCTCCTGCAACTATTTGCCCTCTGACCCTTTCAGTCTCTAGTGCAGTGAGCACCAGACCTACAAGGTGATGGATTAATGAGCATGGACCGCCTGCTAACTCTTCCCGAAAGCAGATATATGGGAACACCACCACCTTTGTGTTCCTCTCCAAGCCATTCACCATCCTGACTTGGAAATATATCACTGTTCCTTCATTGTCTCTGGGTCAAAATCCTGGAATTCCCTCCCTAAGGGCATTGCGGGTCAACCCACAGCAGGTGGGTTCAAGAAGGCAGCTTGCCACCACCTTCTCAAGGGGCAACTAGAGACGGGTAATAAATACTGACCCAGCCAGTGACACCCACGTCCAACAAATGAATGCCTACAAAAAAATTTCTTTACAGACCTGATGATGAATTTGTTTATGAACTGTAACAATGGTGTATTGTGAAAACACAATCAAATTTGCACTTCTCCTAGAGTTTGTCAAAGGGAAACACAAAACCTGGTGGAGTTGTGGATAGTGAGGAAGGTTATCAAAGAATACAGCAGGATAAAAATCAGTTGGAAAGTTGGGCGGAGAAATGGAAGATGGAGTTTAATCTGGAAGAGATGCATTTTGGGAGGTCAAATGCAAGATGGAAGCATACAGTAAATGGCAGGACCCTTAGGAGCACTGATGTACAGAAGGATCTTGGGGTGTATGTCCATAGCTCCCTGAAAGTGACAACACTATGAGAGGCATAGATAGAGTGGATAGCCAGAGACTTTCCCAAGGCAGAAATGGCTATCATGAGGGGTTTTAAGGTGATTGGAGGAAGGTATGGGGAGATGTCAGAGGTAGGTTCTTTACACAGAGAGTGGTGGGTGCGAGGAATGCACTGCTAGTGGTGTTAGTGGAGTCAGATACATTAGGGACATTTAAGCGACTCTTGGATAGGTACATGGACAATAGCAAAATGAAGGGAATGCAGGTTAGTTTGATCTTAGAGTAGAATAATAGGTCGGCACAACATCGTGGGCCGAAGGGCCTGTACTGTGCTGTACTGTTCTATGTTCCATTTTCTAACTCAAGTGGATAAGGTCGTAGAGAAGGCATATGAAATGCCTGCCCTCATTAGTCAGGACATTGAGTGCAAAAGTTGACAAGCCATGCTACAACAGCATAAAACTTTGGTCGGGCCACATTTAGAGTATTGTGTGCAATTCTGGTTGCCACACAATAGGAAGGATGCGGAGGCTTTAGAGAGGGTGCAAAAGAGGTTAACCAGGATGTGGTCTGGATTGGAGAGGCTGGACAAACTTAGATTGTTTTTGCTGGGGCATCAGAGTCTGAGGGGTGACCTGAGAGAAGTATAAGAGGCATTTAGGCAGACACATGAAGAGGAAAGGAATAGAGAGGTACAGACCACGAGTAGGTAGATGGGATTACTTTAGAACAGCATCATGGTCAGCACAGACAATGGTGGGCCGAAGGGCCTGTTACTGTCCTATATTGTTCTACATTCTATGAAACAATTCTCTCTCAGTGATGGAAGTCTTTGGTCACTTACATTCCAAATCAGCCTGCTACCCTCTATCAGTGGGACCCATCAGCACTGTACAGAACTGCCTGAGTTGATAAGTTATGTTACATTTTCCTGTTTCAATAGATCAACTTGCCAGTGATTGCTGACGAGACAATTAAGTTAGCTCAGTTACAAAATGCCCCTTATCGACAAAAGGGATGCTGCGTTGTCAAAACAACGTGAAGACAAGCAGAGAGGGGTGGCATAAATTGTGAGATCCTTGCTGGTTTATATACTGTTTGAAAATGAAAACCAAAAGCAGGTTGAAGCTGAGTTTCTGTGCTTCAAATACGCTTAAGAACTATCCTGAATTCATATTAATTAGTCAACTTTCTTTGAAAAGTTATGAGTCATCTTCAGGTCCCATGTTAGATCTTGTTAAGAGTCATTTGGGTTTTTGAAATGAAGTACGTTATCTATTATTATAAATTCAACTTGAATTTAAAACATGATGCCTTACACATTATGACCGGTTACAGGTAAAGGGAATAAACTATCACAAAGGATGATTAACTCTGTCTCAGATTATAGTGTTCACATCCCATGAGGCAGGTCTGATTCTTTGGATTAAGCTGATGCTTTAAAGGTGAAGTGAGGGTCTTGTAAAGAGGATTCTCAGCAGGCTGAGATGGTACTGAATTAATTACCTTAAATCTAGGAGGTTAACCTGACGTTGAAATAAATATTGGAGTCGGTATTGAAACAGGCATTGGTGGGGCTCTTGTGGGACAGTGGTAGTGTCCCTACCTCTGAATCAGGAGGCCTGGGTTCCAGACCCCACCTGTTCCAGAGTTGTGTCATAACATTTCTGAACAGGTCGGTTAGAAAAATATCTGGAGCAGGTATTGGGGCTTCCTTCTCTCATTTGCAATTTCCTGCTAACAAGGTATTGCTGTTCATTAGAGACAACAAGGTGTAGAGCTGGATGAACACAGCAGGCCAAGCAGCATCAGAGGAGCAGGAAACCTAACACTTCAGGTCTAGACCCTTCTTCAGATCCTTCTTCTCCAGCATCGGCAGTTCCTACTATTGCTGTTCGTCAGTTTGGCTGCTCAAACAATGTGTAGTTAGAAGCTTTCTAGTAGAAATTGTCACAGTACAGCTCATGGTTGATATTAAAAGTAGACAACCCATCTCCCTCATCCTGTGACATTTACAAGTTTAAACTCATTTTCCCAAGAAGGGAGAGTGTTGAGATTTCAACCTTCTGCAATACCTCCTTTGGCCACAGATGGAATTTTGGATGTTCGTTTTTGTTTACATTCTAACAGATAGACAGGTAAGTTGCTAATAATTCTCCTTTTTGTTGATCTATCCTTAAAAACACAGAGGCACACATTTCCCTGGACACTTGTGAATGCCCATTTTTAATTCGGTGTTCGCTCGGGATTTAGGACTTTCTGCAGCTGAAATGACAAGGTCACTGTTGTGATTGTAATGAGGTCAGCCAGATGGACCTCATAGAATGGGAGTTCCCTGACTGGGGCTATTAACCTAGTCCAATCAGGGAGCACTGACTGACAGATAAAACCAGGAGTGTCAAACATGCTGTTCACACTGAGAGCTGACTCTGACGAGGCTGTACCACAGTCAAGGACTTTCTATATGTAGGTAAAAGATAACTTATAGAGTCATAGAATTGTACAGCACAGAAACAGACCCTTTGGTCCAACTCATCAATGCTGACTAGACATCCCAATCTAATAGAGTCCCATTTGCCAGCATTTGGCCCATATCCTTCTAAACCCTTCCTATTCATGCACCCATCCAGATGCCCTTTAAATGTTGTAATTGTACCAGCTTCCACCACTTCCTCTGGCAGCTTGTTCCATACATGCACCACCTCTGCGTGAAACATTTGCCCTAAGGTCTCCTTTAAATCTTTCCCCTCTCACCTTAAACCTATGCCCTCTAGCTTTGGATTCCCCCACCCTGGGGAAAAGACCTTGTCTATTTATCCTATCTATACCCCTCATGATTTTATAAACCTCTATAAGGTCACCCTGCAGCCTCCAACACTCCAGGGGAAATAGTCTCAGCCTCTCCCTATAGCTCAAAGCCCCCAACCCTGACAACATCCTTGTAAATGTTTTGACCCTTTCAAGTTTCACAACATCTTTCCTATAGCAGGGAGATCAGAATTGCATGCAGTATTCCAAACGTGGCCTAATCAACGTCCTGTACAGCCGCAACATGACCTCCCAACCCCTCAGTGATGGGATACCGGTCTCTGTGCAATTACTTCAATCACATAATTGGCAGGAACCATTTCAATAGTCTATTTGTATCCACTTTTTATAAGTATTGACTGAAAGTCCATATTGTACATATTTTCTAATCAACCTATGCAGCGATATGTTACTGCATACCTCTGGAATAGGTGGGATTTAAATCCAAGACTCCTGACTCAGAGGTAGGGACATTACCACTGTGCGTCAAGAACCCCAAAAGTCCCAATTATATTGGAGCATGACAAATTGTTTACAGGATGTTTGCTGACTGGTGTGAACATTTTTATAATGACATTATCAATTGTTGTGCAAGAGATCAGGGAAAAATCACAGTGTTAGGCACAAGGGTTCCTCCCCATCGTGCAAATGCTAAACTGCTTGGGTTTGTTAGCAACACAATCTTCAAAGAAAATTAAATCTATAAAGCAAGATAACCATTCGATACTCAGCGCTGCTATCCAATGCGCACACAGAAAGCATCTAACTCAAACAGCGTTTTCTATGTTGTACGAGAACATGTTAGGAATTTTCCAGTGAGAAGTGGCCAGGTGAACAATGCACACTCTTAAACAACGGAATGTCTGTATCCAACGCAAAAAGACTGCTGTGAAATGCCTGAATCTGTTCTCTCTCCTCCAGAAGCATTCACTCCCTCCACCACTGATGCTCAGTGGCAACTGTGTGCCCCACGTACAAGATACACCGCAGAAATACACCAAGGTTCCTTCCAAACCTACAACCTCTTCCATTTAGAAGGACACAGACAGCAGATACATGGGAACACTGTCCTCTGCAAATCGCACAGTATCCTGCTTTGGAAATATATCGCCGTTTCTTCAGTGTCGCTGGGTCAGAATCCCAGGTGTCCAGCAAGTAATCAGGAAACTGACAGGAAAGGCTGATAGAACGTTAATGTTTACTGTGATGGAGAACTGCATACAACAGTAGGGAATTGATGCTTTAGTTATAAAGGGCACTGAAGAAATCACATCTGGAATACTGTGTGCAGTATTGGTCTCCCTCCCTATATAGGGAAGAACGTAAATGCATTGGACAAATTTTAGAGATGGCTCATAAGACTAATACCTGGAATGGGTGAGTTATAAGCAAAATTGGCCATTTTGGCAGGAAGAAAAGTTTTGAAAAAGCATATTGTCTAAATGGTGAGAGGTTACAGAGTTCTGAGATGCAGAGGAATCTGGGTGTCCCAGTGAAGCAAACACTGAAGTCTAGTATGCAGGCACAACAAATAATTAGGAAAGTTAATGGAATGTTATTATTTGCAAAGGGGATTGAATAAGACAGTGGGAAGATTGTACTTCAGTTACACAGTTTGTGGTGAGGCCACATCAGGAGTAGTGTGCACAGTATTGGTCACCTTCTCTAAGGAAGGATGTAAATATGATGGAAGGAAGTTCAAAGAAGACTTCCCACACTCTGGGATGGGGGAGGTTGTTTCATAAGGGGAGGTTGAATAGGCTCGTCTCGTACCTGCTGGAGTATTGAAGAGGAAGAGGTGACTTGATTGGAACATATAAGCTCCGAAGTAGGTGGATGTGGGAAGCACGTTTCCTCTTGTGGGAGAATCCAGAACTAGGGATCACTGTTCTCAAAATAAGGTGCTGCCCACTAAAGGTAGGTGAGGTGCCGAAGACTGGAGGTTGGCTAACGTTGTGCCAATATTTAAGAAAGATGGTAAGGAAAAGCCAGGGAACTACAGACTGGTGAGCAGGGCATCAGCGGTAGGCAAGTTGTTGCAGGGAATCCTGAGGGACAGGATTTACATGTAAATGAAAAGGCAAGGACTGATTAGGGATAGTGAACATGGCTATGCGTGGGGAAAATTGTGTCTCACTAACTTGATTCACTTTTTTGAAGTAGTAACCTAGAGGATAAATGAGGGCAGAGCAGTGGACATGATGTATATGGACTTCAGTAAGTCGTTCGACAAGGTTCCTCATGGTACACTGGTTGGCAAGGTTAGAACACAATGGAATACAGGGAGCACTAGCCATATGGATACTCGAAGGTAGAAAACAGAGGGTGGTGGTGGAGGGTTGATTTTCAGACTGGAAGCCTGTGACCTGCAGTGTGCCACAAGGATCGGTGCTGGGTCCACTGCTTTTTGTCATTTATATAAATGATTTGGATGTGAATATAGGAGGTATGGTTAGTAAGTTTGCAGATGGCGCTAAAATTGGAGTGGACTGTGAAGAAGGTTTCCTCAGAGTACAACATGATCTTGATGGTCCAATGGGCCAAGGAGTGGCAGTTGGAGTTTAATTTAGATAAATGTGAGGTGCTGCATTTTGCAAAGGGTGATCAGGGCAGGACTTATACACTTAATGGTAAAGGTCCTGGGCATTGTTGCTGAACAAAGAGACCTTGGAGTGTAGGTTCATAGTTCCTTGAAAGTGGAGTCGCAGGTAGATAGGATAGTGAAAAAGGCGTTTGGTATGCTCGCCTTTATTGGTCAATGCATTGAGTATATGAGTTGGGAAGTTCATGTTTCAGCTATACAGGACATTGGTTTGGCCACTTTTGGAGTATTGCACGCAATTTTGGTCTCGCTCCTATAGGAAGGATGTTGTGAAACTAGAAAGGGTTCAGAAAAGATTTACGAGGATGTTGCAGGGTTGGAGGGTTTCATCTATAGGGAGAGGCTGAATAGGCTGGGGCTCTTTTCCCTGGAATGTCAGAAGCTGAGGGGTGACCTTATAGAGGCATGGATAGTGTAAATGGGCAAGGTATTTCTCCCACGGTGGGGCAGACCAAAACTAGAGACCATAGGTTTAAGGTGAGAGGGGAAAGATATAAAACAGAGCTACTGGGAAACTTTTTCACACAGCGGGTGGCGTGTGTGTGGAACAAACTGCCAGAAAAAGTGGAGGAGGTTGGTACAATTACAACATTTAAAAGGCACCTGGATGGGTATATAACAGGATGGGTATATAACAGGAAGGGTTTAGAGGGATATGGGCCAAATGCTGGCAAATGGGACTAGATTTATATTGGATATCTGGTCGGCATGGACAGGTTGGACCGAAGGGTCTGTTTCCATGCTGTGCAGCTCGACAACTCTATCGTAGAGTTGAGGAGAATTATACTTTTCTACAGGGGGTCATGAATCTTTGGAACTCTCTTCCTCAAAAGGAAGTAGAAGCAGTCTTTGAATATTTTTAAGGCAGAAGTACATCGATTCGTGATAAGCAAGGAGGTGAAAGGTTATTCAGAGCAGTCAGCAAGAACGTGGGGTAATCATATCTTATTGAATGGTGGAGCAGCTTGGTGGTAGGGGACGGGGCCTGGATTTCTTATTCCTCTTCCTAACTCATACCTTCACATGGATCATTATCCAAAGAGGAAGGAACACAGGGCAATGATGAAAAGGTGAGGTACTGGGTTAGTCAACCAGGACAGACATGACGGGCCAAATGGCCCTTTCCTGATCTGTAACCGTTCCAGAATTCTGAGGTCCACACCAGTCCCTTCCCCCTTCCACATTCAGGGAACCCATCAAAGTAGGGGAGATGACATGGTGGGAGTGGTAATGTCACTGGACTGGTAACATTTATTAACTATTATTTATTCACAGGATATGGGTATCACTGACTAGGCCAGCACTTAATCCCTAATTACCCAGAGGGCAGCTAAGAGAAAACCACATTGCTGTGGATCTGGAGTCACATGCAGGCCAGACCAGGTAAGGATGGCAGCTTCGTTCCCTGAAGGACATTAGTGCATTAATCCAGAGGCCAAGACTAATGCTTTACAGACAGAGGTTCAAATCCCACCATGGCAACTGGTGGAATCTCAAATGATAAATCTGGAACATGAAGTTGGTCTCAGTATTGTTGAACATGCCCATCATCAACAGTTCTGATGTTGACTAATGTCTTTTGGAGAGGGAAATCTGCCATCTTTACCTGGCCTGGCCTACACTGAAGGTTGGGAGTCACACGATGCAGTGGATTCCTCAGCGCCCTCTGAAATGGCCAGGCAATTCGGGATGGGCAATAAGCTTGCCACAAAAGGATGATGTGCGTCATCTCACTTCCTTTGAACAGATTGGTGCCAGTCGATTCACTGGCCCCCCAGCTGTGCTCTCAGTTCCAGCTTACAGGCCAAAGAACCAGGGCAACAAGTGGATCAATGGGAGGTACTGCATTTTGGTAGAACAAGCAAGAGCCCTGTTGTAGAACAGAGAGACCTAGGGGTTCAGGTACATAATTCTTTGAAGTTTGTGTCACAGGTAGACAGGGTGGTTGAGAAGGCATTTCGCATGCTTGCCTTCATTGCTCAGAATTTTGGGTACAGGAGTCGAGAAGACGTTTTGAGGCTGTATAAGCCAATGGTGAGGCCCCTCCTGGAGTACTGTGCCCAGTTCTGGTCGCCCTGTTATAGGAAGGATATTATTAAGCTGGAGAGGGTTCAGAAGAGATTTACCAGGATGTTGCCGAGAATGGAAAGTTTGAGTTATAAGGAAAGGCTGGATAGGCTGGGACTTTTTTCCATTGGTGTAGGAGGTTGATGGTTGACTTTATAGAGGTTTATAAAATCAAGAGGGGCATAGATAAGGTGAATGGCAGGTGTCTTTTCCCTTGGGTGGGGGATTTTGGGACCGGGGGCATATTTTTAAGGTGAGAGGAGAAAGATTTAAATTGGGCAGGAGGGGAACTTCTTTACACAGTGGTTTGTGTGTGGAATCAACTTCCAGAGGAAGTGGTGGATATGGGTGCAGTTACAATGTTGAAGAGGCATTTGGATAAGAACATGAATGAGAAATGTTTGGAGGGGTATGGGCCAAGTGCAGGCAGGAGGGACTAGTGTCCTTTGGGATTATGGTTAGCATGGACTGGTTGGACTGAAGGGTCTGTTTCCGTGCCATATGGCTCTATGTTGCAGATAATGTGTAAAACTGCCTGAGAAAAACCATAGAACCATAGAATCCCTACAGTGTGGCCCTTCGGCCCAACAAGTCCACACTGACCCCTGGAGCATCCCACCCAGACCCATCCCCTTATAACCCACCTAATCTACACATCACTGAACACTACGGGCAATTTAGCATGGCCAATCCACCTAACCTGCACATCTTTGGACTGTGGGAGAAAACCGGAGCACCCGGAGGAAAATCATGCAGACACGGGGAGAATGTGCAAACTCCACACAGAAAGTTGCCCGAGGCTGGAATCGAACCCGGGTCCCTGGCGCTGTGAGGCAGCAGTGCTAACCACTGAGCCACCGTGCTACCCCAAAAGAGCCATCGGAATCAGTTGTGAAGGCAAGTCATGAGCAGCAGGTTTGAAGCAAACAGAGAAGCTCTGGGAAGACTTCACCAG
Source organism: Rhincodon typus (assembly GCF_021869965.1). Classification (NCBI taxonomy): domain Eukaryota; kingdom Metazoa; phylum Chordata; class Chondrichthyes; order Orectolobiformes; family Rhincodontidae; genus Rhincodon; species Rhincodon typus. The sequence continues at coordinate 7,833,417 of NC_063362.1, forward strand.
GCTGTCAGCAAACAGGCGAGCAAGGCCAAATGCTCTCTGCTCTCTCTCTCTCGAAGGGATGGTGCAAGGAGACGGCTGACAATTTATCCTCATCTTAAATCGAGTCTTCTGAGGAAGTCATTGAGCCCTGTCTTGTGTGTTATGCAGCATGGGTAGTAGGCAGTGTGTTGGGTCTCGCAGCATGTCAGTATACTTGAAGAGACACACTTATGATGGCATCGCTGCATCATAGCATGTGACCCGAAGATATAAAACCTCGGGCTCCATCTTAAACTCAGGCCACGTGAAGCATGATATGCTGAAGGAAGTGAGCTGCCCTTCCTGCAACTATCTTTGCTGAGTCGGGAACAAATATCCTGCTGGAGGCAAACCCCACACCAAGTGGCAGTTCAGTTTTCAAGTAAACAAACAAATAGAAATGCTAAAGGCTACTGCACCCATCGGAATATTATTCAGGCGAGAAAGGAGTCGGTTGTTTCAGTCATCCAGAAGGCACTGGTAACAAGCAACAATATCAACGAGGCTGCAATGCTGAAAGAATGGGGCTTGGAGTCTATACCAACAGAGACCAGTTGTATTTGTGAAAAAGAAATGCAAGATTTAGAAGCAGCATTGCTGCAGGACATGTCAACTTGGCGGCTGCTATGGGACTGGAGCGATCTTTCTCTTTCGAATCAATCCCTGACCTTGGCTCAGGGGCACACACGCAGTCAGGGAGGGAAGTGGTGACATCAAAGGGAACTAGAAGCTGAAAGGGAAGATGGATGATGTTGGCCAAGGAGAGGTTATCTCAGGAAAGGAAGTCTCAGGCTGGCCTTGCCTGTCACAGACCACCACGCTTTGCCACAGAAGAGGAAAAACTCCGGCTGATTACTCAGAGAAGGTATTTTTCGTGCACTGAGACAGCAATGGTTTGCTCAGTAAAGAACCCACAAGCCTAGGGCCTGCTTGTTTTGTGACCATTCCTGCTGTCAATTATAGTCTGACAAAGCAGACAAGTCAGCAAAAGAGCTGGTGGGGGCGGGAAACAGAGGGAGAGAGGGGCAGAGAGAGGGGAGAGAGAAAGAGAGAAGTGAGGAGAAAGAAAGGGACAGTGGGGCAGAGAGAGAATGGTGGGGGAAAGAGAGAGGGGTGGGGAAGA
>NC_063362.1:7834957-7870644 GCF_021869965.1 Rhincodon typus
CTTTTCTCCTTCACAGATGCTGCCAGACCTGCTGAACTTTTCCAGCAACTGTGTTTTTGTTCCTGATTTACAGCATCCGCAGTTCTTTCAGTTTTTACTAAATCAGAATCTGGTATTTGTTAAGCAGATGTGTAACAGTAGTCTGAGCCACAATTGTTTCTTTTGAAAGTTGTTTCGAAATTTAAACCTGAAGACGATTCCTGACTTTGTCTTCACCCTGGCCATTCTTTAAAGGAGCCAAATCATCAGGTGGCATTGAGCACATGAAAAATGGTGGCATTTACGATAACCTTTAAAATAAGTCAGACATCAAAGATCCACGGCACTACTGCAAGAAAGTGCCGGCGAATTTGCCTTGGTGTTCTGGCCAATATTTATCCCTCAACCAACTTCATTCAAACAGACTATCTGGGGTTCGCTGTTTGTGGCTGTGCACTATTGCCAGCTGTCTTCTACACTTCAACTGAGCCCATCATCAGTGGTGAGGAGCTAGATAAATGCAAGTCTGCCTTTTGTTTTCTGGGGATTTGCAAAGCAGTCCCTAGAAACAAAGAGAATATCCCCAGTGATGTGATAGGAGTGATAATATTAACCCATCGTCTAACTGATTAAATTCAATCCACCGTAAATATATACATGCATGTTGTTGTGCAAAGCCATGGATAATGGTGGAAGAGGTTCCATTTTCCTTCCACAACATGGCCAACCAGGAATCTCTTCCGCTTACCACCTGCTATTGACTGGTCCTGGCAGGGTTAGGGTTGAAACCCAGAGGACAGACAGGATTTATAAAGGATAGACACCAGGAGTTGGTGTCAGGAATGGGCCTTGGTCTTTAGCCATTAATGTTGGTAGCATGTACAACTCTGAGACATTTGTAGTTGGCTTATGTGAAGGGACTGAAGATAAATTAGCATTGGGATCAGGGACTTGGTTGAATTTTAAAGAGATTGGTGAATGTTGGGGGACGCAAGGTTGGATGAGAGGAACTGAAGGTACAGTAGTCAGTATTAATAGGGAAATGGTGATAGGGAAATTGATGAGATTAAAGGCGGATAAATCCCCAGAATCTGATCATTTACATCCCAGAGTGCTTAAGAAACTGGCCCAAGGAATAGTGGTCATCTTCCAAGATTTTATAGATCCTGGAACGGTTCCTACAGATTGGAGGGTAGCTAATGTAATCCCTCTATTTAAGAGGGGAGGTTGAAAGCTAACCAGCAATTACAGACCAGCCAGCCTAAAGTTGGTAGTAGGGATGATGCTAGAGCCCACAATAAGACTTAACAGTGACAGAATTGGACAGGATCAGCATAGATTAATGAAAGGATAATCATGCTTCATATATCTACTGGAACATCTAGAGGATGTAACTACTGGAGTCGATGAGGGGGAGCCGGTGGACTTTCAGAAGGTTTTTGACAGAAGAGATGAGCGTGTTAAATTAAAGCCATTGGGATTAGGGGTAATGCATTGAGATGGATAGAAAACTGGCTGGCAGACAGGAAACAGAGTATGAGAAAAAAGGGTCTTTTTCTGAATGGAGGGCAGTGAGTATTGGTGTACTGCAGGGATCAGTGCTGGGACCCCAGCTATTCCCAATATATATTAATTATTTAGATGAGGGAACTAACTATAATATCTCGAGATTTGCTGATGGCACAAAGCTGGGTGGGAGTATGAGCTGTGAGGAAGATGCAGAGGTGTTTCAGCGTGATTTGTCAGGCTGAGTGAGTGGGCAAATGCATGGTAGATGAAGTATAATGTGGACAAGTGTGAGGTTATTCGCTTTGGAAGCGAAAAGGAAGGCAGATTATTATCTGAATGGTTGTAAAATGAGAGAAGGAATGTGCAAGTCCTTGTATACCAGTCACTGAAAGTAAGCATTGCAGGTTCAGCAGGCAGTGAAGAAGGCAAATGGTACATTGGCCTTTACAGCAAGAGGATTTGAGTACAGGAGTAGGGAAATTGTACAGGGCAGCATTGAGACCAATACCTGAAAGAGCATGTGCAGTTTGATTTCTATCTGAGGAAGGATGTTCTGGCTATGCAGGAAATATGAAGATTTGCCAGACTGTTTCCTGAGATGTCAGGACTGTTGTCCGAGGAGACGTTGAATCAGTTAGGATTATATTCGTTGAAGTTTCAAAGAATTGAGGTGGGAGGGGGGGTGGCTAGCGAGACTCTCATGGCAACCTGTAAAATTCTAACAAAACGAGACAGGTTAGATGTAGGAAGGATGTTCTCGATGGCGGGGGGAGTTCGACACCAGGGGTCACAGCCTAGGGATGTGGGTAAATCATTTAGGACTGAGAGGACCAGTTTCTTCACGGGGCGGTGGGGGGGGGGGGAAGAGTGGTGATCCTGTGGAATTCACTGCCACAGAATGAGCTGGAGGTGAAAACATTGCATTTTTTCAATGAGTTGGATCCAGCACTTGAGGCTAAAGGGGTCAAAGGGTATGGGGGGAAAGCAGGAACAGGCTTTTGGATTGGATGATCAGCTGTGATCATATGGAATGGCACAGCAGACCCGAAGGGCTGAATGGCCTACTCCTGCTTCTATTTTCTATGAACAAGAAACGATCATGAGGAAGCCACAGAATGAAACAAAAACATAGATTCTCCACCTCTACTTTTTCACACATTCTCCCCATACTTGCTTCTACATAAAACAACAAAATATTAAGCATTGCAGCAATCTTAAGGAGGTTCTAAAATGTCCTTTGATTGAAGGAAAAGCTGAAGCAAAGGATTTATCCATAATATATATCCATAGCATAAGAGTATATTCCCGCGTGACTCCAATGCCATAAGCAGTTTTGCATTTTGTAATAACTGCACCAAACGCACCATAGCCAACCACCAGCAGTAATGTGCTGCATTTCAGCTCTCTCAATCCTAATTCCAATCCCAATCCTATCTCAATGGCCACGGATTATCCACCAATTACATCTGGATGCAGCAATAACACACACTGCTTCAAGGATCACTGGCTGACCCATTCCTGCTCCAATTTCTAATGTTCGCCATGTAGGTTTTCACTCAGCTCAACATTGAAGCAACACTGTAGTAATAGACGTATGGTGCCCAACTGGGGCTATTCCCTCCCTATTTTGGTGGATGCTAACAGTCCTGTGGTTATCGTTTGAAGACCTGGAAAATGGTCCCATGTCTTGACCAACATTCGACCCTTGAAGCAACAGTCAGAAGTTAGATTTTAAGTTCTCCCTCACCAGAGTCATAACTGTGGGGCGTTTGCACTGTGTAAAATGGCTGCTTAAAAGAACTGCAGATGATAATTCATTCTTCACGAGGTGCTCTGGGATGCTTTAAGAATCTTAGTAGGTCACTGCATGTAAATGCAAGTTCTGTTTTTGTCTGCTAGATTAATGCTGAGTGTTACATGGCAGCTGTCCAAGGCCAGCAATGGCTTTGGGAATGAGCCAGCCCATCTCTTGGGTATTAATTAAGGAGGGGAAGGGATAAAGAGAGAAAGATAAAGAGGAAAAGGTACAAAAGGAATCTCAATAAGTCTGATATGCAAAACCTTTCCATGTGCGTTAAATTTTAAAACCCTTCAGAGGTATGGAGGAATAGAGAGTTTGAGTTATAAGGAGAGTCTGGATAGGCTGGGACTATTTCGCTGGACTGTAGGAGGTTGAGGGGTGACCTTACAGGGGCATATATAAAGTGACTTTTCCCTAGGGTGGGAGGATTACAAGACTAGGGGACATATTTTTAAAGTGAGAGGAGACAGATTTAAAAAAGACATGAGGGATAACCTTTTTTTATAGAAAGTGGTTCATGTGTGGAATGAACTTTCAGATGAAGTGGTGGATGCCAGTACAGTTACTATGTTTGAAAGACATTTAGATAAGTACTTGAATAAGAAGTGTTTGGTGGGATATGAGCCATCCCATCACAATGGCCCATATTATCGGATTATCCAGCAATTACATCTGGATGCAGCAATAACACACACTGCTTCAGGGATCACCAACTGACCCATTTCTAATGTTTGTCGGGTAGGCTTTTACTCAGCACAGCACTGAACTAGTTTAGTTGGGGATTATAATTGGCATGGACTGTTGGACTGAAAGGTCTGTTTCCATGCTGTATGACTCTATGACTCTAGGCATGCACTACGTAGGTTTTAGCTCAAACTCATCTATGGAGTTTACCTGCTTGCTTTCTCTGTAACCTCTTCAGGTCTTCAATCCACCTGGGGCTCTGTTTTTTTCCCTCAATATGACCCCTGTGTACCTCCCACTTCCCCCAGCCCCACTGTTGGTGACGGTCTTGCAGCTGTCCTGGCTTCATGATCGGAAGTCCCACCTTCAAACGTTTCTCTTCTGTCCCCATTTTTAAGATGTGTCTTAAAACAAGCTGCTTAACCAAGCTCCTAGTCATGGGTCTTAATGTCTTCTTCTTTGGCTCAATGTCAAATTTTCCTCCAAATATCCTGCGTAACATTTTGTGATGGCTTACTATATTACTGGCACTTTGTAAATCCAAGTTTGATTATGGGGCAATATTGATTTTGTTCAACCCAGACCACTCTGATATTGCCCCATTAAAAATAAGATGAGAAAAGACCATTAGGTTCATCATCGCTCACCCTATAGTTCAAACACCACAATGTGATCACTCTTACCCAGTCGCTACTAAACCTAACTCTCAGCACAAGGTGCAAAGAAATGTCTATTTTTGCCTGAATTCAGGAACTCATCGTCGAATTGAAGGCAAAAATAAACTAACCGCTGTAGGCTTGCTAATTTTCAATTACTAATGAGCGTAGACAGCATCGGTAATCTGACAGAAACTCAACCCTTTCTTTATAGAAAGGGGAAACCTCAGGCATGACCAGGCTCTTTCTCTGGTGCAGTTTCAAAATGTGAGCCTGCACATTTGTAATTAGTACAGTACTTGTACAGTAACTGTTCCTCCAAGGGCAGTGCAGTAAGACTTTAATGAGATTACATTTTGCAAACTCTCTGCCAATGTCTAATTTTAATTTCGAAAAAAAAAGGGAAAACACAACTTTTCAAACCACAGCCGCCTGCCACAGGAACAACTCTCTCTTTGTCTTCAACACTGAAAGTTACAGACTGTAAAACATTCACATCTGCAGGGGACAACCCGAGGTGCAGATACCACCGTCTGAATGACTGCATTCGCCACACCACCTTTGTGCTGCCATTGGTACATGGAGACCAAGGATTCCAGTAAATTGTAAACATATTTACACATCAGCCTAATGTGATGCATAGTTTAAACCGTTGCTGGATCTGAACGGATGCTGCATACTAACTTGTGGTTTAATTGATTAATCCCACATTGTTTAAACACTGGCATCCACTTGTCACCATATGTTTTTAAACAACAACAATTTGCATTAATTGTGTTACCTTTCACATGGAAAGCATGCCCGAGGGCTCTTGCAGAGGCGGAAACACAGAAATTTACGTCGAACCAAAGGATTAGTGAGATTAGGATCAGGGACCAAGCACTTTGTCAAACAACAGAAAATGTTGGAGAAACACAAAGAGGTTTAGGACGGCACGGTGGGTCAGTGGTTAGCACTGCTGCCTTACAGTGCCAGGGACCCAGGTTCGATTCCACCCTCGGGCAACTGTCTGTGTGGAGTTTGCACATTCTCTGCGTGGGTGTGCTCCGGTTTCTTCCCACAGTCCAAAGATGTGCAGGTTAGGTGGGTTAGCCATGGCAAATGCAGGGTTACAGGGATAGGATTGGTGGGTTTGGACAGGATGCTCTGGTCGGGTTCGGTGTGGACTCGATGGGCCGAATGGCCTGCTTTCATGCTATAGGGATTCGATGATGTTCCAAAGAAGGGTTAAAACATTAACTGTGTTTTTCTCTCTCCACAGATGCCACCAGACCTGCCGAGCTTCTCCAGCACGTTAGAGTCATAGAGATATACAGCACGGAAACAGACCATTTGGTAGAACTCGTCCATGCTAACCAGATATATAAATCTAGGGCCATTTGCCAGCATTTGGCCCGTATCCCTCTGAACCCTTCCTATTCATGTAGCCATCCAGATGCCTTTTAAATGTTGTAATTGTACCAGCCTCCACCACTTCCTCTGGCAGCTCGTTCCATACACACACCACCCTCTGTGTGAAAAAGTTGTCCCTCAGGTCCCTTTTACATCTTCCCCCTCTCATCTTAAACCTATGCCCCTCTAGTTTTGGACTCCCCCACCCTCGGAAAAAGACCTTGGCTATTCACCATATCCTTGCCCCTCATGATTTTACAAATCTCTATAAAGGTCACTCCTCAGCCTCTGACGCTCCAGGGAAAATAGCCCCAGCCTATTCAACCTCTCCCTACAGTTCATACCCTCTAACCCCAACAACATTCACTCAAATCTTTTCTGAACCCTGTTTGTTTTCTGTTGTTATTCTAGATCGCCAGCAAACGCAGAGGTCAATTTTGAGGGGTATCCTATAATTGGAAAGGAAGGAACCCCAGAACATGGGATCTGGGTGATGAATAAATGAAGAATGGATGAGATAAATAACTAAGGACAGATTCCTTTACTTTCCCCAACTCAGTCAGCTGAGAAGCCGCAAGGAGAAGAGACACCTGAAGGGGTGAATCTCTTAGAATCATAGAATCCCTACAGTGCAGAAGCAGGCCATTCGGCCCACTGAGTCCACACTGACCCTCCGAAGAGCATCCCACGCAGACCCACTCCTCTACTGTATCCCTTTGACCATGCATTGCCCATGGCTAACCCACTTATCCAGCACATCCCTGGACACCATGGGCAATTTAGCATGGCCAATCCACCCTAACCTGCACATCTTTGGACTGTGGGAGGAAACCAGAGCACCCAGAGGAAACCCACACAGACACAGGGACAATGTGCAAACTTCACACAGACGGTTGTCCATGGGTGGAATCGAATTCAGGTCCCTGGGGCTGTGAGGGAGCAGCGCTAAACAATGACCCACCGTGCTGCCCTAAACCTTTTTGTGTTTCTCCAACATTTTCTGTTGCTTGACAAAGCGCTTGGTCCCCGATCCTCATCCCAATCCCAAAATACACACCAGGGTGCTCTGAGAAACGGCAGAGACACAAGCCAGGAACCCATGGAGAGCCATATCTGAACGCTCTGCAGAACTTTGTGATCTGCCCATTAAAGAGTTAAGCTCAGTGCTGAAATGGTTGGAAAGTAAACAAAGAGAATGCACTAGATGGGACAGTTCACTCTGCAAACACAAATAGAACATAAAAGAAACATGTCAGTCCCAGACCAACAAAGGGGGGAGGCTTTTGACAGTAGCTCACCATTCTCAAACAACTGGCAGGCTGAAAACGAAAAGCAAACTTCGAACGCGTCGGATGTGGTTAAGGCCTGTGGAAGCCAAGAGGAAGCACAGGGTGGAGGGTGGTAAGTCTGGACCATACGTGATATACCACACTGTGTTACAACAAGCGGAAATACGTTACCTTGAAACACACTACAGCGACAAAGGAGGGAGTGAAAAAAAAACCTACTGTCACTAAGTAAACTGGCAAACATCTTGAGAGAAGGAAGGAAACCAGTGAACGGCAGACAAGTATGTATGAGCCAAAGGGGTGTTAATACATGTCACTGCTTTCCACAGGCCAACAGGATGTGGGCTCACGGAGGCGTGCACAGCCAAAATGAAACCGCACGGCACATTTTTCATCTGCAGCTAGTTAAGATGCAGCACGCTGTAAGCACTGAGCTGACGATCAATGTTAAAAACAGCAGATCCCTCTTCAACTCACCTCTATCATGTGGCCTCAGCCACCTCGGTCTCCCTGCTGATGTTCTCACGGCACCAGCCCCAGCTTCCAATACCTCGAAAGAGGCGGCTGGAAGGTGCTGCCCCCAGCACAGAAGGCCATTCGGCCAGTCGCAGCGCTGCCAGGGCTGGAGGGTTTGAGCTATAGGGAAAGACTGAATAGTCTGGAGCTACTTTCCCTGGAGTGTCAAAGGCTTGGGGGTGGGGGGGGGGGGGGGCATTATACAGCGCTGTCCCCTTATTAGGGCTTCTCCTGCACTTCACTTTATTTCTCAGAATCTCACACGTCAGTCCTTCTGTCCATGGAAGGAGTGCATTGAAGACTTACCAGACTGGTTCCTGGGAAGGCAGGACTGGCATACGGGGAGAGAGTGGTACGGTTAGGAAAATGAGAGGAGGATCCCATAGAAACCTATAATATTCTAGCACCCCTGCCATCTTTTGCGTGCCCCTAGGCAATCCAGTTCCAGCACCTTTTCTCAGGGAGGTGCATCCCATAATGTAACAACGGCCCATGTGAAACTAGTTATCTACTGTTTGTTTTAAGAGTGGAGAATGTGAATGAGCCAAGGACCAGGATAACCAACAGGCCAGGCAACAGCAAGTTCAACTTGGGACAGGTACACAAGTTAAAGTGGTTAACTTGCAGTTAGAGTATTTGTGAAATAAACCTATGCAAGGGATGGAGGGATGGAGGGATATGGACCAAGGGCAGGCAGAAGGGATTAGATTAGCTTGGCATCGTGTTTGGCACAACCTGGTGGGCCGAATGGCCCATTCCTGAGCAGTACACTGTTCTATGTTCTAAACCGGCTCATACCTTTCTAGTACATTGTACCTAGGCTACTCACTGATCCAGTCTGAGAGCGGTGAATGAATATAAAAAGAAGTGGTGATTCTATGTTAAGGACCATAACACAAGAACAGAACCTCTTTTTCAAGTCCATTAAATATATGACACCTGGTTCGTAGGCCACGTGCCACTGAAAATGGTTTCTCCCCAGTCACGTAGAAAGTAGGAACAGGATTAGGCCATTCAGCTCTTTGATCCTCCTCCACCATCCAGTATGATCATCCAACTCAGTCCCCTGTTCCTGCTTTCTCCCCACATCCTTTGATCTCTTTAGCTCCAAGAACTATCTCCATCTCCTTCTTGAAAATATTCAATGCATTGGCCTCAACAGCTTCTATAGCAGTGAATTTCACAGGTTGACCAGTCTCTGGGTTAAGAACTTCCTCCTCATCTCAGTCCCAAACAGCCTAACCCTTATCCTTAGACTGTGACCCTTGATTCTGAGCTCCCCAGTCATCGAGATCATTCTTCTTGCATCTACACTGTCTGATCCTGTTAGAATATTATAGGTTTCTATGGGATCCTCCTCTCATTTTCCTAACCGTACCACTCTCTCCCCGTATGCCAGTCCTGCCTTCCCAGGAACCAGTCTGGTAAATCTTTAATGCACTCCCTCCATGGCCAAAACATCCTTACTCAGATAAGGAAACCAAAACCGCATACAATACTCCAGCTTTGGTCGTAGAGGAGCCCTGTACCATTGAAGAAAGTCATCCTTGCTCCTGAACCCAATCGAGACTACTTTGTACAAGTCCCATAGGTTCCCCACTTAATCAATGCACCATCTAACTTTTTAAACACCCAAAGAAACTGTGGAAGCTGTAAATCAGAAACAAAAACAGCAATTGATGGAAAAGCTTGGCAGGTCAGAATCAGAGCTGTACAGCACGGAAACAGACCCTTCGGTCCAACTCGTCCATGCCAACCAGATATCCTAAATTAACTTGTCCCATTGCCAGCATTTGGCTCCTATCCCTCTAAACCCATCCTATTCATATACCCATCCAGATGCCTTTTACATGTTGTAATTGTACCAGCCTCCACCACTTCCTCTGGCAGCTCATTCCATACACACACCACCCTCTGTGTGAAAAAGTTGCCCCTTAGGTCCCTTTTAAATCTTTCCCCTCTCACCTTAAACCTATGCCCTCTAGCTTTGGACTCCTCCTCCACCCCAGGAAAAAGACCTTAGCTATTTACCCTATCCATGCTGCTCATGATTTTATAAACCTCTATAAAGGTCACCCCCCCCAGCCTCCGATGCTCCAGGGAAAATAGCCTCAGCCAATTCAGTCTCTCCCTATAGCTGAAACCCTCCAACCCTGGCAACATCCTTGTAAATCTTTTCTGAACCCTTTCAAGTTTCATTATATCCTTCCTATAGCAGGGAGACCAGAACTGAACGCAGTAATCCAACAGTGGCCCAACTAATGTCTTGCACAGTCACAACATGACCCTCCTAACTCCTATACTGACCAATAGAGGCAAGCGTACCAAATGCTTTCTTCACTACCCTGTCTACCTGTGACTCCACTTTCAATGAACTATGAACCTGCAACCCACAGCCTTTTTATTCAGCAACACTCCCCAGGACCTTACCATTGATTGTATAAGTCCTGCCCTGATTTGCCTTTCCAAAATACAGCACCTCACATTTATCTAAATTAAACTCCATCTGCCACTCCTCAGCCCAATGGCCCATCTGATCAAGATCCCATTGTACTTTGAGGTAACCTTCTTCACCTTCCACTACACCTCCAATTATGGTGTCGTCTGCAAACATACTAACAATAACTCCTATGTTCACATCCAAATCATTTATATAAATGACAAAAAGCAGTGGACCCAGCACCGATCCTTGTGGCACACCGCTGGTCACAGGTCTCCAGTCTGAAAAGCTGGGTAGTTTGCTGCAAACAATGGTCTGCTTAAGATTTGGTGGTTGTTTGAAGGCGAGAAGAGGAGACGTTGGGATGATCTCTTACACCAACCCAAGCAGGCAGATTTGAATGAGATTGTATTGTCACGTGAACTCAGGTATAGGAATACAGGAATACGGTGAAACGTGTACAAAGTCACCATTCTCTGGCGCCATCTTGGTTACAAAACCAGAATTCTTTTTAATAAAGAAAGCAACAGCAGAAATAACAGAAAGCCAAAAGGCAAGAAAAACATTCAGATCTCAAAGTCTAAAGTCTCATCTCCATACAGGCATTTGGAACGGTCAGCCACTGATGGAGGCACTGGGGCCTAGCCGCAGCCTGGAGTCTTGGTCAGCCTGCAAATCTCATATTGGTCACCAGGAGGAGCCACATGCTTACTGCCGCCACCACTGTCTCTTATCACTGGAGGAGCTATACTGTCACCGCCGGCCCTGAACACAAAGAGAAGCTGCGTCCTCTTGCTACCAACGCCATGCCAACGCCGCCTCCAATAGCCGAGAGGAGCCTGGGAGGAACCGTGCCTGCTGCTGCCTCTGCACTGTCCTGCAGCATTAGCCCAAAGGAATGGTGTTGAAGACCTGAGGTGCGACCCAGATCGGGAATGTTGTGACTGAGACACAAACAGGCAAGTAGCTGAGTCCATGCTGAGGCACTGCAGCTAACTAGGGATATTAGACAAACTGCAAGATGAAATGAAAGAAACTTCTTCCTTCATTTGAATGATTGCACATCTGGCCAACACACACTTATACTGGGTGCCATAGACCATTTCCTTTCACCTAAATGCTTCACTGGAATGTGTAAAGCTCAAGTTCTAGAATTCTTCCATAGCATTCCAATGCAGTTCAATCCAAAAAAAAATTCAAATCTCAACGAAGAAAATAACTTTTGAATAATTGTAAGATTTTCCCAACTGATAGTTAATTAGGCATAAATATTACCAAAGAGATTATTTCCCTCAAAATCTCTATATGCCGTCATATAGAAGCAAATTAGGACAGAACTGGGCCAACCCTTCAGTTTATTCACCTTCATAGTTCTATTCTGAGACAGTGATTAAGAATTTCTGCATCTACTGGACCATGAGACACACTTCTTTTCTGGAAAAGTAAATGGCCTGATATGTTTTACAGTCTGTCCCTCAAATACAATGTTGATTTAAGAAGTCATCTACTTCTCATAACCAAACACTGCTCACGTCCTGTCAACGTACGAAATGCCAGAGTGCAGCAGAGAGAGATTCTAGTACAACACAAATGATCAGACTGAATGCCAGGTTTTATAGGACTAATGTTGAGGCCATGATGGGGGCAGTATCAGCCTAAGTGTGGGCAGTGCCAGGAACCCCATTAGCCAGTGCATGGGAAAATTTTCAACATTAATTTAAGAGGACAGAGATCATGTGTCGTGGGATTCTGGCCAAAACCCTACACTGAGCTGAGCGTGCACGAATCCATGTAGATCTTCAGGCCCAGTGTCTTTCCAATTGCAAAAACTAAATCTGTGCCAACAATGCCACATGCAAGAGGCAATGATAATTGATGCCCTTATTTCGATGAGATACGTCAGCAACAATAAAAGACTTTTTTTTGCTGCCTTTGCTTCATAGCATAAAGAAACAGTCCCATCCTGTGTAACAGGCATCTTCCAAAAAGTGGAACACAAGTTAAACTGGCTTAGCTTAATATGTGTTCTGAGGAAGGGTCACCAGACCCGAAACATTAACTCTGACTTTTTCTTCACAGATGCTGCCAGACCTACAGAGCTTTTCCAGCAACTTCTGTTTTTGTAGCTTAATATGTGTAGCAAGGTAAGGGTTGGAATCTTTAATGAGGCACTAACCAATCGTTACCTAAAATGAAATTTAAAAAGTGACCAGAACAATATGTCAATATGGAAGACTGTGTTTGCAAAAAGTGATACAATTCTTTAAAGTGCTAACAGCACTGATGCAGCGGTTGTGGTATATACAGACTTTCAGCACTTTGTTGGCAGGTGAGGCTGCAGGAGGTTATTGGAGAGGATTAATAGGTATGTACTTGAGACAGCAGCTACCAGTAAAGCCAAGCTGTTTAGATAGGTAAGAGACAGTGCAGATTTTAAAGGTAGTTTCTTAGAACTGCTGCAGGAGAGTAGTAGCATTAAGTGGGATTTCGTCTTGGGTCTTCTTTCGTTTACTGCTAGTTTCTGAGTAAGAGGCGCAAATGAAATTCAGACAGCACATGAATCACTTGGACTCATTCAGTCCCACTTCCTCCACAGTTACCTTTTAGAATAAGGTCTACAATGCCTTGAGTCTAAACCATGACAGGATCTTCTCCATTCCCTATTTCGCCCATTACATTATATTACCGATACCATCAAGCAGGACAGATGCAATTGTAATTGGAATATCACTGAAAAACAAATCCAAAATGATGCACACGCTATGACTCTCCGATGATGGTATAAACCCCAGGATGCTAAAGTAAATTAGTTACAAATGTAGCAAAGTATGACTGACAATCTTGAAGGATTTGATGTGAACCTGTGCAAACTCTGTTGAATAGCACCAGTCCAAAACAATAGTAGGAAAACAGAGGGTAGCTGCAGAGTGTTAGTCACTCATCAACAACCAGCAGAACTGATGACTAGAAACAAACAAGTAGTCAGCAACTATAATCTGTAATTATAAACTCACCCGTAACTTGGGAGAAGTCGCCAAGGAGAATACTAGAGAGTCTGGGATCATTGCTAAACTGGATTAATTTGCAGCAGATGTTGGAGAAAAAAAATGCTGCAAAAACAAAAAATGCCTAAAAAGACACCTCAATCTCCAATGCTCCAGTCACGTTGACACTGACCCACCCCACCAAAAGTTGGCGTGCAGGACAAGTGAAGGTGGACATGAAAGAAAGATGGTACAATTTGGGAACTGCATCCTGGTAGAGTTTTTTTTTTATTGTCAGCAAGAAACACCAGATTTGAGAGTGTAGGAATTATCAACACACTTTTCTCATCGTAGCACTCCCACAGGGGGCAGGAATCCTCAGGAAAATCCTGTTGCCCAATGTCCAAAGACTGGTTATTAAGCAAAGGATAAAAATAATTCAAACCTCTCAGCGTTGAAAGGAGACAGAGACGATGAGACCTCCCCTCGAGGACGCTGATATGAAAGTCGGTGCTAACTGGAGCATTGCTCCGAGGTTGAATCACAATCAAAGGGTCAATAGTGGAGACGAGTAAAAGGCAAACTCAGAAGAGCTCCTGTGATTGAAAGAGCCTAACACCTCAGCAGCCCAGCAGGACTGACCCCAGCAGCTTGGAAAATATAAATCACCAGAAGCATTGTGGCACTTCTAAAACATCATAGTTTATACAGCCATACAGCGCGGAAACAGACCCTTCGGTCCAACCAGTCTATACTGACTATAATCTCAAACTAAACTAGGCCCACCTGCCTACTCCTGGCCCATATCCCTCCAAACATTTCTTATTCATATACTTATCCAAATGTCTTGTAAACATTGTAATTGTACCCACATCCACCACTTCCTCTGGAAGTTCATTCCACACGTGAAAAACTCTCTTTAAAAAAAAAGTTGCCCCTCATACCTTTTTAAATCTTTCTCCTCGCACCTTAAAAATATGTCCCCTAGTCTTAAAATCCCCCACGCTAGGGAAAAGACACCTGCCATTCACCTTATCTACACCCCTCATCATTTTATAAACCTCTAAGATCACCCCTCAACCTCCTACATTCCAGTGGAAAAAAAACCCAACCTATCCAGGCTTTCCCTATAACTCAAACCCTCCATTTCCAGCAACATGCTGGTAAATCTATCTGAACCCTCTCTAGCTTAATAATATCCGTCCTAAAACAGGGTGACCAGAACTGGACACAATGCTCCAGAAGAGGCCTCACCAACATCTTGGAGAACCTCAACATAACATCCCAATTCCTATACTCAGTTGCCTGAGCAATGAAGGCAAGTGTGCTAAACATCTTCTGAACCACCCTGTCTATATGTGACGCAAACTTCAATGAATTATGTACCTGCACCCCCAGATCTCTCTGTTTTATAACACTACCCCTAAGGCTGTACTTTTAATTGTAGAAGTCCTGCTCTCGTTTGTTTTACCAACATGTAATACGTCACATTTATCCAAATTAAACTCCATCTGCCACTCTTCAACACATTGACCCAGTTGATCAAGATCTCATTGTAATCTTAGATAACCTTCACTGTCCACTATACCACCAATTTTGGTGTCATCCACATAGCTCACCGCTGCTGTCTCAGGACAGCTAAGACAGGGCAAGGATGATGTTAGAGTGACAGTCCTTGACATGATATGACTGAGCATGGCAACAAGAAGTCCTAGCAAAACAGGAAATATTGGAAATCAGGAAGCAAACTCTCCAATGTCTAGAAGCTCTGCTAGATTTCCCACAGAAACACAGTGGCTACGAGAGCAGGTCAGAAGCCGGGAATCCTGCAGCGAGTAACTCACCTCCTAACTCCCCAAAGCCTGTCCATCATCTACAATGCACAAGTCAGGAGTGTGATGGAATACTCCCCACTTGCCTGGATGGGTGCAGCTCCAATAACACTCTTTTCACCATCCAGGCCAAAGCAGCCCGCTTGATTGGCACCACATCCACAAACATCCACTCCCTCCACCACTGCTGTTCAGTTGCAGCAGTGTGTACTATCTACAAGATGCACTGCAGAAATTCACCAAAGATTCTCAGACAGCACCTTCCAAACCCACGACCACTTCCATCTGGAAGGACAAGGACAGCAGATAAATGGGAATAGCACCACCTGCAGGTTCCCCTACAAGCCACTCACTGTTCTATTTTCGAAATATACCACCATTCCCTCACTGTCACTGGGTCAAAAACTTGGAATTACCTTCCTAAAGGCATTGAGAGTCTACCTTTAGTGCATGGACTGCAGCGGTTAATGAAGGAAGCTCATCACCATCTTCTCAAGGGGCAAGTAGGGACAGGCAATAAATACCAGGCCAGCCAGCGATGCCCCTGTCCCATGAGTGAATAAAAACACAAAATAAATACGGCCTTGTAATATTTCAACAAAGGTGTCAGCTTATTGTAATCTGCCAGAAGTGGATGTGCATGGTAACCGTCTGCATCTGAAACATATTCCGCTATTAAAATATAAATCATCCACTACATTATACACTGATACCAATGTTATATTCTCATGTCTCGGCTGGAAATGGAGTTGAGGAACAACAATGCATTTCCAAACTAACAGAAGTATAAGACACCTTGCAAAAGCACAAAGTGGCACGCAAAGGCAGGCATCCCTTCTACATTCAGGGATCACAGGCACCTAAGGATTAAGGAACAACAGTCAGGGTGTTTTGTCCTTGGGTGGTATGGGATAACATTCAGTCCATCATATCTGTGCCAGCTCTTTGAAAGCACTCTATTGCCCATCCACATTAATACTCAACTAATTAGTCCCAAAATTTTCTGCACATAGAATATTTATCAATTTACTTTTGGAAATTACTGAGTCTTTCTGATAGCATGCTCCAAATCGTAGCAATTAGATTGAGAAAAAAAAATCTCAGCTATCTCTGCCTCTTTTGCCAGTTAAACACATTGTCGAGTTATCTCCTGCCAGCGAAAACAATTTTATTTTTCTTGAAGCTAGAGTACCGTGTACAGTTCTGGAACCCACATTAGATGAGGGATGTGATAGCACTGGAGAGGGTGCAGAGGAGATTTACCAAGATGTTGCCTGGGCTGCAGAATCTCAATGCTAAACATCTTCTTAACCACCCTGTCTACATGTGACGCAAACTTCAATGAATTATATACCTGCACCCCCAGATCTGGGGGTGAGAGACTGGACAGACTGGGGTTGTTTTCCTTAAAGCAGAAGAGATTGAGAGGGGACATGACCGAGATGTATAAAATGATGAGGGGCATAGACAGGGTACACAGGCAGAAGCATCTCCTCTTACGGAGGGATCGATGACCAAGATTTAAGAGAAGGGGAAGAAGCTTTAAAGGAGATATGGGGAAAATCTTTTTCACTCAAACAGGGTAGTGGTAATCTGGAACTCCTCGCCTTTAAGGATGGTAGAGGCAGAAACTCTCTTAACATTTGAGAAGTGTTTACATATGCACTTGTGATGCCATGTGTTGGGAAGTGGGATTAGAATAGTTTTTTTTCCCCTTTATTCATTCACAGGATATGGGCTTCTTTGGCTAGGCAGCATTTATTGCCCATCCCTGATTGCCCAGAAGGCAGTTGAGAGTCAACTACATTGTTGAGAGTCTGGAGTCACACGTAGTTCATACCAGTTAAGGATGGTAGTTTCCTTCCCTAAAGGACATTATTGTACCAGACAGGTTTTTTCTGATAATTGACAATGATTTCATGGTAATCAGTAGGCTCTTAAGTCCAGAATTTTATTGGATTCAAATTCCATTATGCACCATAGTGGGATTCGAACCCAGGTCCCCAGAATATTTTTTACCTGGGTCTCTGGATTAACATGGTGGCGCTAATAGCACTAGGCCATCACATTCCAGGTGGTTGTTTTTGACTGGCACGGATGTGATGAACCGAAGGGTCTGTTTCTATGCTGTACACCTCTACGATGTTGAGCACAGTTTCCGAAGAGTTAAACAAAGCCTTAAACACCACCAAGCTACTACTGGTGAACAGGCAAACAAAACGTCATCAGCATTCAGATAAAAAGTGCTATTCACAGAACTGAAACTCAGCATTTTCCACAAATTAACCCTTTTAGCAACAATCAAGGCGCAGGCTTACTTCCAGAATGAAAGGCATCACTGGAATAAACGTCCCGGTGCAGTCAGAAAGTAGCGTCAGTGCTCGGACACAGTGTAATCGCAGAGGGTAGTAACGGGCTGTGGGCACCAATCTGAAACATAAATACAAGACAGAAAATTATCATTCCTGTTCCCCGATGGTCTTAATCGTGCACACAAAGATGCATACATTGTCTTTATTACCAAGGTTATTACATCCAGCAAAAGGGCTGCAACAAATTAGTTCAAACCATTAAGGCTGCTTGGTCATTTTTAACCGATTCCAATAAAATTTAACATGTGAATGTTTCACATTTGCATTTAAAATGCATTTTATTTTATTAAGTCCTGTTACTGGATTTATCCCCTCATTGATCCTTGTCCTCCTAGGCTTCAGATTAATTATTGCGGCTGTGTGGTGGACCAGGAGAGCACAAGGATGATAACTACACATTTAACTGGGCACTGAGCATTGCCTTTTCCTTTTCATGGAATCCCCACAGTGTGGAAGTAGGCCGTTTGGCCCATTGAGTCCACCTAGACCCACCCCCTAGCCTATCCCTGTAACCCTGCATTCCCCATGGTTTACTACGGACAATTTCCCATAGCCAATCCACCTGCACATCTGTGGGAGGAAACCGGAGCACCTGGAGGAAACCCGCACAGACACGGGGAGAATGTGTAAACTCCACACGGACAGTCACCTGAGGGTGGAATTGAACCCGGGTCCCTGGCGCTGTGAGGTAGCAGCGCTAACCGCTGAGCTACTGTACCACTGTTTGATTAGCCTTATTCCCATATTTGGTCTTCATGGCTTATCAGCAGGTGCCAGAGTCACTGATCCGCTCGAGGCCTCTTGTCAACATCGAGTGGCAGATGGAATTTAGTTTGGGTAAATTTTGGTAATGAAAACAAGGACGGGACTTATACAATTTGCATGTGATCAATCTGTATGATTCGGAGAGCAAGAATTCGCACTTAACAGCCAGTGAATTAGTTTTGACCAAAATTACAACACCTCGGATGCTGAAAACCTAAAATAAGAAAGTGTCGGAAATGCTCAGTAGGTCAGTCAGCCTTGAAGAGAGAGGACTAGGCAAAGTGTCATTTAATCTCCTGCCCTTTTCCTAAAATCTATGCCCCCTGGTTGTAGGCCCCTTCACAAATGGGGAAAAGTACCTTCCTATTTACCCCACCTGTGCCTCTCTTAATTTTGTACACCTCAATCAGGTTCTCCTTCAGCCTTCTCTGCTCCAAGAAAATCGACCCAGTCTATATTTTCTCTCTTCTTAACTGAATCTCTCCAGCCCAGACAACATCCTGGTGAATCTCCCCTGCACCCTCTCTAGGGCAATCACATCCTTCTGATAGTTTACTTTATTCATTCGTGGGGATGAAGGCGTTGCTGGCTAGACCAGTCCATTTGTTTTCCGTCCTTAATTGCCCTGAGGGCAGTTAAGAGTCAATGACATTGCTGTGGATTTGGAGTCACATGTAGGCCAGAGCAAGTAAAGATGGCAGTTTCCTTCTCTAATGAACATTAGTCCTTTAGATATAGTGGGAACTGCCGATGCTGGAGAATCTGAGATAACAAGGTGTAGAGCTAGATGAACACAGCAGGCCAAGCAGCATCAGAGGAGCAGGAAAGCTGACGTTTCGGGTCTGGACCCTTCTTCAGCGTACTGAGTACTCCCCTTGCCTTGTTCATCTGCCCAACATGCATCACCTCACAATTATCAGGAGTAAACTCTACCTGCCACTGTTCTGCCCATCGGATCAGCCTGTCCATTTCATCCTGGAGCCAAAGGCTTCCCTCCTCGTTCCTGAGCCAAGGTTTGGAAGCCCTTCCTAAGCATCTCTGCTCTTCACTCCTCATGGTTCCCATTTGACCAAATATCCAGTTGCCTGTTTTAATACCTCATGTGACTCTAGGCCAGATTTTGACTGTCCAAGAGAACAAGTTTTGAGCAAGTCAATGTCAAGCCCTTGGGATGAAATCTCATTTGGTGATGCTTCTGTGAAGCACCTTGAGATAGTTCACCACATTAAACGTGCTATATCAATGCACACTGTAAGTGAATTTAACAACGATCATTAGTTAAAAGACAGCTGCAACCACGAGTATATTTTTAGACCTGTGCTCACCTTTAAATTGAAAGGAGGAAGAGTAAAGGAAAAAGGCAAGTAGGGTAATTGAACTAAAGTACAAAACAGAGATATGTGCTTTTTTTAAAGCTCAACTTAACATCACAGCATTAAACTGTTCTGCATGTTTGAAGGAGTTGTTACTGGAAAATTCACATGTTTACTGTCATACTGCATAAGCATAAAATTCACAAAATTGCTCAGCTGAAGGAGACAGGAATTTCCCTGCATTAACCAGCAAGCTTTGGGTTAATCTTGGCCATACTCCCCCATAACCAACCTCACAATATTAATCATCAACTCCTTTTACTCGTACTGCTTGTAATTAGTGTCAACTTCTATTGCAATCTTGCAATTTTTTTTGTAATGGAAAAGAAGGATGACCCATTTGTAGCCCTCCACATTGTAACCAGACTGTTCACCTCACTGGAAGAAATGACTTACTCCTTCATGAAATAGCTGAGAACATTATTTCACACTGAGCAAAAACATCCAGACCTGACTTGCATGCGCTAAAATGTACCCACCAGGATGGGGCCACAATTTGTGCATTGCCTGGAATATAGCTTCAGGCGTGATTTGATTGAAGATTTCTGCTTTGGATTTTGGACAGGGTTGAAGGAGAAGAGGGTTTGGAAAGATTTACTAGGATGTTGCCGGGAATGGAGGGTGTGAGATATAAAAATAATTTGGAAAGACTGGGACGTTTTTCACTGCAGCATAGGAGGTTGAGGGGTGACCTTATTGAGGTTTATAAAACCGTGAGGGGTATAGATAAGGTGAATGACAAGGGTATTTTCCCTAGGGTGGGGGAGTTCAAAACAAGGGGGCATATTTTTAAGGTGAGAAGAGAAAGATTTAAAAAGGACATGAGGGGTAACTTTTTCCACACGGAGAGTTGTTCGTGTGTGAAGTAAACTGCCAGAGGCAGTGGTGGATACAGGTACATTACAACATTTAAAAGACATTTGGATAAGTACATGAATAGGAAAGGTTTGGAAGGATATGGGCGAAACGCAGGCAGGTGGGACTAGTCTAGTCTGGGAACATGGTCAGCGTGGATCGATTGGACCAAAGGGTCTGTTCTGTGCTGTATGACTCTATGAAAAGACACAGCAAGAGAGACATAATCCCCTGGTGAGGAAGTCAAGGACAAGGTGACATAACGCTAAAATCAGAGTGAGGTTATGAAGGAAACACCTCCTCACATTATAGCTGAGCATAGTGTGGAACACGACCCCCCCAAAAAAAGCAGATTGTATCTAAATTAACAATTTAAAATAGCTGTTTACTTGCCATTTTAAAGTATATGGAGTCAACCAAAGTGGACGGGATTAGGATACTGATCAGTAATGAGCTCACTAAATGATGGGTTGAATGGCCTTGTTAACGGTAAGCACAGGAGGTTTTGGTACCTTTTCTTTTGAAGACATTTTTAATGCGATCACAGTTCAGCCAGAAGATCATAAATCTCAAGCCTCAAATCTACGTGTGCCCATCCAACACACTGTCAGCCCAAATGATCATCAGGGAAGGTCTGGAAGCTGGTGGATCATTGGTCCATATGGTACATGTTGCAGGAAGCCCTTTGGCTGACTGGGAATCTACCACAGAGCATGCTGCGCATACCTAAGGCTTACTCTCCAAATAGAACTAAATGTACATGCATTCAAAGCCCAGGTTTCAAACAGAGGTACATGTATGACCAGTCAGAAAGTCACAGTTTCAACATGTACCTACCATCCTGGTAGATACATTTTAGTGCATGCAAGTCAGGTCTGGAGTTGAAGGGTAATAGTCTCGGGATTATTTGCATGTTTTTATCCATTTCCAAATGGAAAAGGTATTTAAGATAAATTCAAAGCTGAGGAAATGGTGTAACAGGAAAAAGCAAAATGCTTGCTATATTGGAGTTGTTTGAGGATGTTAATGATCATAACAGGATGGATGAACTGAGCTTCAACCAATAGCCTTCCAGGATATAAAATAAAATGGCAGGGCAATAGCTCAACTGGAAACACAGAGGAACAGGTTAAAGAAATGGACAGAAAGAAAAGCTAAAGCTGAAGGGAGAGGTTTCAAACAGAACAAGACCATGAAAAAGGAAAGATTGAAGCAATGCATGTGAATCCAGGAAACACCCAAATGAGAACTGAAAGCACTAGGAACGTGGATAACTGGAAGGGAACAAAATCGTAACTGAGGATTGACAAGTTAAATATTTTTGGCTATGCAATCTTCAGGAAAGGCAGCTAAAAGGGGGAAAGGATGGTACTATTGGTAAAGGATTCTATCACAGTGCAGAACATAAAGGTGCTCTATATGGCTGTGTTAAGATCAATCCACATTCCGTTAAGAGCAGGAAGTGAAATGAGGCCATTCTTACGGCACATTAGGACCACCAGACGATAGCATCTAGATCGGGAAGATTTGTAGCTAGTCAATGAGATGTTGAGAACACAGCAATGAT
The DNA here is from genome assembly GCF_021869965.1 of Rhincodon typus. Classification (NCBI taxonomy): domain Eukaryota; kingdom Metazoa; phylum Chordata; class Chondrichthyes; order Orectolobiformes; family Rhincodontidae; genus Rhincodon; species Rhincodon typus. The sequence continues at coordinate 7,856,972 of NC_063362.1, forward strand.
GAAGCAATTTCAATTGCAGGCAAGGAAGGGAACATTTATAAATTGCATCCAAGACTGCTTCGTTCCTGGATCAATATTTTTCTAGTTTGCCTGAGAAAAGAGCATTGTTGGCATTTGTTCTGGGAAGCGGAAGTTGGACACACAGACACTGTGAGAGTAGAAGAACAATTTGGAAATATCAGCCCCAATAGGATTCAGTTTGGATTAAGAGTAGAACAAGATAATGGAGACTCAAAGGATAAAGTGCAGGATTGAATAAAGGCTAAAAATTAAAAGTAGAAAGGGATTTGGCTTGGTGTAACTGGGCAGAGATCTGGGCAAAGCAGATGCACTGTGGAGAGAAAAACAGAAAAGATCGCAATATTTCAAATCTGCCTTCGAGACCAGTACTGCCTTGGGACTGAAGTGTTGTCAACGAAACTTGCGCAGTCAAGAAGGTTCAACCAATAACCACACGGCAATTTGTTTCACGCAAAAACATTTTAAGAATCCATGGGGGAGAATTTCCAATGATTCCTCCACACACCCATTGCCACTATGGCAACGAGCTGCTGAAACAACACGACATATGTGAATTTACCCTTCCTTCACTTAACACCAAGATATCATCCAGCTAACCGTACATGGGACAGCAAAGAGAAGCCAACATATTTTTGCTAAAGGCACGTTGTGATGGATATATTTGAAGGAACAGACTGGTTGTACAGAAGAAGGGAATACTGTAGATATAGAGCCAGGGGATTTTGGGGGCATTCTGTAGGAGGCATCTCAGAAGGATTGTTACAAAAAATCTAGCCATACGGTCCAAGAGACAGCACGGCAGATTGGTGAGAAAGTTGCCAAACTGACTGGAACCAAAGGGTGATGTTTAACTGGAGAACGGTTTGCACAGCATGGATCCCAAGCATCAGTAATGGGTCCACAATCATTGTCAATGAAGACTGCCAACTTGGACATTGAGTGTGAGATACTGGAATTTGCTCACTACACAAAAGAAAAGACCTGTAAAACAACACAGAAGGCCGAAGGAGATCTCAGGAGAACACGGCTTAGCAGAATGCACGAGACAAGAGCAGATGTGACTTAATGTTCAGAAAGCAAGCAGTGATGTTGTAAGGGAGAGTCTGGATAGGCTGGGCCTTTTTTCACGGGAGTGTAGGAGGTTGAGGGGTGACCTTATTGAGGTTTATAAAATTATGAGGAGCACAGCAAAGGTCTTTTCGCTAAGGTGGGGGAGTTCAAAACTAGAGGGCATAATTTTAAGGTGATAAGAGAAAGATTTAAAAGGGACCCAACAGACAACCTTCTCATGCAAAGGGTGGTTTGTACGTGGAATGAACTGCTGGAGGAAGTGGTAGATGCAGGTACACTTACAACATTTAAAAGATATTTGGACAGATACATGGATAGTAAAGGTTTAGAGGGATATGGGCCAAACACAGGCAAATTGGACAAGTTTAGTTTGGGAATCTTAACTGAGGAGTGATCTTATGGAGGTCTATAAAATCATAAGGGGCATGGATGGGGTGAGTAGACAAGGTCTTTTTCCTAGGGAGTGAAGTCCAATACTACAGGGCACAGGTCTAAGGTGAGCGGGGAAAGATTTAAAAAAGAACCTGAGAGGTAACTTTTTCCACGCAAAGGGTGGTGCATGTATAGATTGAGCTGCTAAAGAATGTAGTGGAGGCTGGTACAATTAGAACATTTAAAAGGCATCTGGATGGGTATATGAATAGGAAGGGTTTAGAAGGATATGGGCCAAATGCTGGCAAACAGGACTAGGTCAGTTTGGGATGTTTAGTCGGCTCAGATGAGTTGGACCGAAGGGCCTGTTTGTGTATTGTATCAGTCAATGAAAACAGCAATGACAGTATAGCATTGTGGGTCAACCTACAGCAGGAGGACTGTAGTAGTTCAAGAAGGCAGCTCCTCATCACCTTCTCAAGGGCAATTAGGGATGGGCAAGAAATGCTGGCCAGCCAGCGATGCCCACAACCCACAAATGAATAGAGAAATAAACTCAATGGAAATTTGATGAAAGGTATGAACATGAAACAGGCTCCGATCTGCAATTCCTTTTACATGCGGGTAGATTAAAAACCATTTTAAAAATGAAAAAGAGTTCAAAGGCAAACAGGCAACCACAAATAGGATAAGCTGCAGTTGGAAACAGGAGTCAGGTTTTGGACTCTCCATTACAATAAGGGAGTTACAGCCAGAGGGTGTACTATCTTCATACAAAGCCCTCGCTTAAATGGAATGGTCAACAGCAGAGGAAGATTCCAATTGCAAAGCAATTTATTTTTCCCCTATTCTTTCATGAGTCGTGGGCACCACTGGCAAGGTGAGCATTTATTACCCATCCCTAATTACCCTAGAACAGAGTGGCTTGCTCGGCCATTTCAGAGGGTAGTTAACAGTAAAATAGATTGCTGCGGGTGTTATGTGTAGGCCAGACCAGGTAAGGATGGCAGATTTCCTTCCCTGAAGGACATTAGTGAAACAAGGTGGGTTTTTAAACAACAACTGATGATAGTTTCATGGTCACTGAGATTAGCCAATCAATCCTCGAGTTTATGAGCCGAATTGAAATTCTGCTGCCTCCTAGCAGGTGTATGAATTTGTTTCCTCGGAACATTAGACTGAGCCCCTGGCTTATGAGCCCAGCAACATCACCACTGAACCACCATCTCCCAAGCTCTGTGATCTCCAAAAGTCTTGCTCTCTCTGTGGGATAACTCTCGGTGGTACGGAGGCTGATGGACATGTCTTCATAACGTGAGGTTTAGGCTTGTAAACACTTCTACAATGTGGTCTATGACACAGGGGGAAAAAAGCAGGTCTGCCACTTCAAGAGACCTTTTGTCTCTACAGTGGGAATGAACCACAGAAAATTCCAATTCCGTCAACCCACAGTGCCTGAACCTCAACTTCCTGATATATGGTTCCTCTGTTACGGGGATTTTGGTTCTGTGAACACATATGCTATAGTTATACAAAAACAAAGCTCCCAACAAATAAGAGCAGTCTATTTGTGACTCCAATCCCTTCAATTCATTCTTCTCTTGAAGGCAGTGACCACCAGAAACACACCATTCTCCATTTTAAATAAGCAACATACCAGAGAGACTACTTCATTAAACATCATTGTCCACATGGTGCTAAGATGGCATTTAAACAAGGCGTGCTCCCGGGAGATAAAGTTTACTCTTCACAGATATTAAGCCAATATTGAATCAGAAACAGCTACGAGTCAAAAAATAACAAAAGCTTAAAATTTGCATTCCTCGATTGTTACCAACTGCTCAAGTTGGAAAATGATAACCAAACTGCAAAAAAATGCTTCCCTGCCTTATCCTCGGTGCAGCCGAATTAAAATAAACACAAAACTAATTTGACACGCTAGGGTACTCCACTGAGGATTGCACTGTACAGTGGATTAAAATAGACAAATCGCAACTTTGCTACAACAGTCCTTTTAATTATTTATTCAGAAATCTGGGACATTTTACAAAGAAGAATAATCTTCGACTGCCTGTAAAATGTGGCAGCGTTCTGACTCTTCCACTGAGTGTGAATTAGCCAGTAAGGAACGGGTTCCACTTTAACTGGGACCGAGCGGTTACACAGAGCCAAAGAGAATAGCTCCAGCAAAAAGGGCTCTTCACTGAGGAGGTTAGATTGAAGACATTGGGACTGTTCTCACTGAAGAAGGTGGTGGCTGAGAGGAGATCTGATAGAGGTTTTCAAAATCATGAGGGTGCTGGATAGAGCAGGTGGGGAGAAACTGGTAAAAGGATCAGGGACAACAGGGCACAGATCGAGCCAGAGAGTCATACGGCATGGAAACCGTCCCTACAGTCCAACCAGTCCATGCTGGCCATAGTCCCAAACTAAACTAGTCCCACTTGCCTGTGTTTGGCCCATATCCCTCCAAACCTTTCCTATTCATGAACTGATCCAAATGTGTTTTAAATTTTGTAACTGTACCCGCACCCACCACTTCCTCTGGAAGTTCATTCTACAAATGAAGCACTCTGTGTAAAAATAATATTGCCCCTCATGTCTTTTTTTTTAAATCTTCCTCCTCTCACATTAAAAATATGCCCTCTCGTCTCGAAATCTCCCACCCTAGGGAAAAGACATCTGTCATTCACATTACCTATGCCCCTCATGATTTTATAAACCTCTATAAGGTTACCTCTCAAATTCCTACACTCCAGTGAAAAAAGTCCCAGCCTATCCTGCCTCCCCTTATAACTCAAACCCTCCATACGGAAATAAAATGTGATCTAAACACAACTTGTCGTTCGGGGCTGGAATGTACTGTGTGGAAGTGTGGTGGAGGGAGGCTCGAATGAGGAATTCAAGTGGGAATTGGATGATTATTTAAATAGAAATAATGTGCAAAAGGCAGGGGGATGGTGCTAACCTCATAAAACCAACATTGGTTTGTCCTTGAACTGAGTTTTCTCAGTAATTAAAAATTAACCATGACTGTGGGTCTGGAATTACATGTAAGGATGGCAGATTCCCTTCCCTAAAGGACATTCACAGACCAGACGAGTTACAGATTTAGTTACAGTGTTCGATAGAATCCCTACAGCCTTTCGGTCCACCAAGTTCATACTGCCCCTCTGAAAAGCATCCCACCCAGACCTATTCCCTTCCCCTATCCCTGTAACCTTACATTCTCCATGGCTAACCCACCTAGACTGCACATCTTTGGACACTATGGGCAATTTAGTATGGCCAATCCCACCTAACTTGTATATCTTTGGAGCGTGGGAGGAAACCCACACAGACAGAGGGAGAACATGCAAACTCCGCCGAGGCTGGAATTGATCTTGCGTGTCTGGCACTGTGCGGTAGCGGCACTAATTACTCAGTCACCATGCCATGCCATGCCATGCCGCTATAGTCAACATTGCTGAGTTTAGCTTAAAGAATACCAGGTTTATTAATCGAGCTGAAATTCCACAAACCGTCAGGGTTGGATTTGAACTCACAAAAGTCATAGTCACACAGCATGGAAACAAACCCTTCGGTCCAACCAGTCCATGCTGACCATAATCCCAAACTAAACTAGTCCCACCTGTCTGCTCCTGGTGCACATGCCTCCAAACCTTTCCTATTCACGTACCAATCCAGATGTCTTTTAAATGTGGTAATTGTACCTGCATCCCACCACTTCCTCAGGAAGTTCATTCCACACGTGAAACACCCTCTGTGTAAAAGTTTGCCCCTCATATCTTTTTTAAATCTCTCTCCTCTCACCCTAAAAATGTGCCCTCAAGTCTTGAAAAAAGACTTTCTAGAAAAAAGACAACTACCATTAACTCTATCTATACCTCTCATTGTTTTACAAACTTCTATCAGGTCACCTCTTAACATCCTATGCTCCAGTGAAAATAGTCCCAGCCTATCCAGCCTTTTCTTATAACTCAAACCTTCCATACCCGGCAACATCCTGGTAAATCTCTTCTGAACCCTCTCCAGCTTAATAATATCCTTCCTATAACTGGGTGACCAAAACTAGACACAATATTCCATAAGAGGCCTCATCAATACCCTGTACGACCTCAACATGACTTCCCAACCACTATACTCAAAGGGCTGAGCAATGAAGGCAAGCGTGCCAAATGCCTTTTTAACCACCCTGACTATATGTGATGCAAACTTCAAAAGAATTATGTACCTGCACCCCTAGGTCCCTCTGTTCTACAACACTACCCAAGGCTCTACCATTAATTGTATAAACCCTACCCTTGTATGTTGTACCAAAATGAAATGCGTCACGTCTATCCAAATTGAACTCCATCTGCCATTTTTCAGTCCATTGTCCCATTTGATCAAGATCCTTTTGTAATCTTAGAAAACCTTCTTCACTGTCTACTATGCCACCAATTTTGGTGTTGTCCACAAACTTACTGACCATGCCTTCTATGTTCTCATCCAAACCATTTATATAAATGACAAACAGAAGAGGACCCAGAACTGATCCCTGTGGAACACCGCTGGTCACAGGACTCCAGTCCAAAAAGCAACCCTCCACCAATACTCTGTCTCCTACCTTTAAGCCAATTATGTATCCAATTGGCAAGCTCACCCTGAATCCCAGTGACCTAATTTTATTAATTAGTCTACCATCCTGTACCTTATCAAAAGCTTTACTAAACTCATATCTCCAAAGCATTACCCAGGTTTCTGGATAACTAGACCAGTGACATTACCACTATACCACCTCATGTTGGATGACTCTCTGGAAGTGAAGAAAGTAGCGTTGAAAAGTTAAGAGATAAGAGACAATTAGAAAGTTACTGTCAACCAGGATCACAAGGAGAAAAAAGATAAAATTTACAGAAATAACATATTTAAGAAGACTGGCAAACTGGCAGCTATTGAAGCAGAAACAGGATTAATGATGAATTAACTCAAACCCCTCAATCATTGTCCAGATAGCTTTTAACCAACATCTTCAGAAATACTATAAATACCTCCACAGCAGGACTTGAAATGTAACACCATTTAATCAATAACAACTTGCATTTATATGGCACCTTCAATGCAATAAACTGCCCCAAGGCCCTTCACAGGAACGTTATGGAACATAATGTGACACTGGGGCACACATTATAGTAAAAGGTTAGGTGGTGACTGAAAGCTGGGACAAAATTGGGGGGGGGGGGGGGGGGTGTGGGGGTAGTTTTAAGGAGCCCTTTAAAGAAGGAACAAGAGGAGTGGAGATGGAGAGATGGAGCAAATGAATTCCAATGTTTTGGGTCTTGGCAGCAGAAAACAGCACCCCCAGTGGCGCAGGCCATCCTTAAACCCGAGGATGCACTGAAAAGGCCAGAATTAGAGGAGCGCAGAGATTTCAGGGGGTTGTGGGCCTGGATGAGATCACAGAGAGAGGGAAGGGCAAGGTCACAGAGGCAACTGAAGACCAGCTGTTACTGAAGCAGGAGTCAGTGTGTGTGAGCAAGCAAAGTGGTGATATCTGCCGAACATAACATACATTCATTTTCTGAGCTTACAATTAAACTACATAACCAATTCTCTATTCTGCTTCAACAGAAAATGGACAAAGAACTATATCAAATTACATAAAAACAGGCCATTCAGCTCAGCTGATCTATCCCGGTGTGTATGGCCCACACAAGCCTCCTCCCGCTCACTTCATCCCATTCCACGCCTTTCTCCCTCATGTGCTTATACAGTTTTCCATTCAATATTTGGATGGGAAGGGTTCAATTGAAAAATTGACTGAACTTGAAATTTAACTCCTGGTTTTCCTCAACTCTACTTCAAAACACACTGTTAGGAATGTTGGAACAACTTTCATTTTCACCTCCTTCCTCTCTTATGACCTATTTCCTTTCTCTTAAAAAAACACACCGTTCTAATAAACCAATGGTGATGGCTATCGGGCAACTACCCATAGCGAGAGACTTTAAGGACAGCATTTAATTGAAAATGTTGTAATTGTGTAGTCAAATATGCACCATACTTAATCAAGAACCTCACTTGAAGGTGATTGAAAAGAGGATCAGTGGATTTCGGAGGCTGTAATTAGTTCTGTTTTTCTGTAATGAACTGTGTTACATCCTCAAAATGTTCTTGTTGCATTTTCGATGTTGCTGTAATAAATTGCTGTATTTATTTCCAGAGAAACATTTTCCATTTTAAAAACATATTATTCACGTTGTGAGTTTAATATGGCATACACTGGATAAACTCCAATCATACTGCACGTAGGAGATGAAGAGTGTAGTCTTCAGGTAAATGAAGGCAACTAGGCAGAGATATTTAGATCAGGGTCAACTACCATCACCCAAACCCCAGAGCTAATCTTATATCCTGCTCCTTATCTTTGTATTTCTATTGTCACAATTACAATAGAAACTATGTAAATATGTCACACGGTAATATCAGCCTTTCGCACTTCTGCAGCACTGCCAATGCCAGAACTGTTCAGCTACACTGTGACCAGTTGATAGAGATCAGTCCCATTATAACCAGTCCCCAGCTCAAGGGTCTCCCAGTTTGTTACAATTCCGGATGGAACACCCACAAACGTTTCCACGACGGGAGAACAAACTTCCCATCTTTACTCGACCTCTCCCTCAGTTGGTCACAACAAGGTTCGTTTAAAAACAGATACCGCTTCCCTCTTGAATACCTTTTGCCAGCCCAAACGTATTTATGTTTTAAAAGGAATCAGGCTTCCTGGAGTTAAAGAAAGTGAGAGTTATGCACACGTTAGAAATGAGAGGTGAAAGGAATATATGAATAGGTCTTTGGCTTGTCTGTAATGACGAGACAGTGAAATGTTGTGGCTGTTAAGGTGGGAGGTTCTGGTCAGGCTGACTTTGTTGGAAGTTGAGAAGTCGTTGGAGCTTCTTGGTTTTACAATTAGCTGAAAGAAGTTCGGCCTGTTTCCGTCATTGATGGCTTTGCTGACAACTGTTCTCAGCAACCAGAGACACGTTTCCTTCTTCAAATCTTTTCGTGGAACATGGGCATCTCTGGCTGGGCCAGCATTCGTTGCCCAGAGGGCACTTAAAAGTCAACCACATCGCTGTAGGTCAGGAGTCATTCACTGTCCAGACCAAGTAATGATGGCAGATATCCTTCCCTGAAGGACAGTTGTTAATCAAATTGGTGCAACCACAGGGACATCTCGTGAACGTTGTCAGCTCTGTGCCTTCGAAGTACACTGTAGCACAGTACAACCTAAACGACAACCTAGTAAATAACTTGCTAGTTCTCTAATACACAGAGACCAAGGATTGCAGTTGGCTTTTAAACTCCATTCTTCCATATTTCTAAAAGGCTATAGCACTTCACACAGAACTGCCCTTCTCCCAATTCATCTATAATGGTCTTGATCAACTGGGCCAATGGGCTGAGGAGTGGCACATGGGTTTAATTTAGATAAATGTAAGGTGTTGCATTTTGGTAAGATGAACAAGGGCAGGGCTTACACAGTAAATGGTAGGGCCCTGGGAAGTGCTGTAGAACAAACAGACCGAAAGGTTCAGGTACATAGCTCATTGCAAGTTGCAGAGCAGTAAAGAAGGCATTTGGAATGCTTGCCTTCATTGCTCAGACCATTGAGTTCAGGGGTTGGGACGTCATGTTGCAATTATACAGGACGTTGGTGAGGTCACATTTGGAGTACTGTGTACAGTTCTGGTTGCCTTGATATAGGAAGGGTATTATTAAATTGTAGAGCTTGCGGAAAAGATTTACAAAGATGTTACCGGGATCGGAGGGCTTGAGTTATAAGGATAAGCTGGGAGCGTTTTCACTACAGCATAAGTAATTAAGAGGTGACCTAATGGAGGTTTATACGATCATGAGGGGCATCGATAGCGTCAATAGCAAAGGTCTTTTCCCTGGGGTTGGGGAGTTCAAAACTGGACAGCATAATTGTAAGGAGAAAGCAGAAAGATTTAAAAGGGATCTGAGCAACAATCTTTTTTTTTTTACACAGAGGATGGTTTGTATATGGAACAAATTGCCAAGGAAGTGGTAGATGCAGATACAGTTACAACATATAAAAGACATTTGGACAGGTACACAGATAGGAAAGGTTTAGAAGGCTATGGGCCAAGTGCAGGCAAACGGGACTAATTTAGTTTGCAAAACTTGGTCTGCAAGGATGAGTTGGACCAATGGGTCTGTTTCTGTGCTGTATAACTCTATGACTCTGTGAATGGCATCTTTCCTTTTGAAGTATTGCTGCCTGAAGTTCCCTCAACATTCTTCTCGTTTGACATTCCGTGATTCATTTCAAGGCTCAGTGTTTACCACACAGCGATTTTAGACAGCCACTGAATTTACCCCTTCACACATCTTGTCTGTCCTTCTTTTAAAAAAATACATTTTGTACTTCAAGGTTCAATGGAATCATCGAATTCTAAACCCATGTGTATGTACTGGCTCCTGAAAGAGCTCCCCAGCAAGTCCCATTTTCCAGCCCTATCTCCGCAGCCCTCTAACTTCATCCCCTTCAAATATATCTCCAGCTCTCTTTTGAAACCTCCTATGGAATGTGCCTCCCACTGCTCTCCCAGGCAGCACATTCCCAATCCTAACAACTCTCTGGGTAAAGAAGTTTCTCCTCATCTCAATCCTAGCTCTCTTGCTGATAGTCTTGAATTTGTGACCCCTAGTTTCTGACATACCAAGTAGTGGAAGCAGAAAATCCTTCTTCACAGTTTTGAACACCTCAATATAATTGTAAGTAATTTGAGGTCATAATCTATTTTCATGACAAACAGAAAAACTGAATTATCAGCAGACAGAAGGCCTTGGGTATTAGCCTGATGATGAATGGGAGGATAAACATTTACTGCACCAGCTTGTGCATCATTCCCTGTCAGGGGCAAAGTGTGAATTCTCATTCATAGCCTGCTCCCCCCACCCCCTCTGCCAACTGTGGATTCTCTCTGACTCTTGCTGCGACCGCCGAGCTCCCATCCAACATTAAATTCGACAGGATCCTCGCTGCTTTTGCCCTCTGCATCTACCCACCCCTGAACCTTCCAGCGAAGAAAAACAAATGTCAAGTTTGTGATACGACAGCTCTGAAAACTCACTGATGAAACTCCCATCAGCAGCTCCCAGCTCACAGGGGGTCCCAGACAAATAGTGTCATCACTGCTCAAAGGGGTTTAAAGAAATGACAGGGCAGTTTGACAAAAAGGCTTTAAAGTGGAACAGAAATGGTTGCTGGAAAAATACCAGCTCGTTAAAACAGTTGATATGCAAACCATTCAAAACCTTTAAATGACACGTCGATTATTTTAAAAGATAGCAAGTAAAGCCAGAAAAACAAAACGTTTGCAGACTCTTGGAAATAAACTGATGAATAGTTCCATTTGAAAGGACATACAGTGCAACAACATTTCAAACCTCACACATGCCAAAAACAAGGTTAGGGGCTCTTGTGCCATAGTGGTAGTGTCCCTACCTCTGGGCAAGGAAACCCCTATGTGTCACAATGCCTCAGAACATTTTGATTAGAAAAATGTCTACATTTAACTAATCATAGAATCCCTACAATGAACAAACAGGCCATTCAGCCCATCAAGTCTACACACACTTTCTGAAGAGCATCCCACCCAGACCCAGGCCCCCACCCTATCCCTGTAACCCTGCGTTATCCCATGGTTAATCCACCTAGCCTGCACATCACGGGCAATTTAGCATGGCCAATCCACCTAGCCTGCACATCTTTGGACATTGGGAGGAAACCGGAGCACCCGGAGGAAACCCACGCAGACACGGGGAGAATGTGCAAACTCCACACAGACAGTCACCCGAGGATGGAATCAAACCTGGGTCCATGGTGCTGTGAGGCAGCAGTGCTAACCACTGAGCCACCGTGCCACCCATGGTGGGAGTCTGTAATGGTAAGAGTCTGTTGAGATTGGGGAAAAAAAAAAAAAAACTTTTGAGGGGATTAAAGTTAACATTGACCACGCAAATTTAGTTGCAAGAATTAAGGGATGTGAACATCTCTGGCCAGGCACCATTTATTGCCCATCCCTAATTGCCCAGAGGGAAGTAAAGAGTCAGTTATATTGCTGAGAGTCTGGAGTCACATGTAGGCCAGACAGGGCAAGGATGGCAGATTTCCTTCCCTAAAGGACGGATGGGCTTTTACAACAAATCAACAACAGTTTCAGGCCAGCATTTTATTGACTTCAATATGTCACATCTGCTACAGTGGGATTTGAACCCATCTCCCTGGAACATTAGCCTGGTTTTCTGGAGTACTGGTCCAGTGACATTACCACTACGCTGCCTCCTTCCCTTTATATCACATACTGTGGTCATTCACTCCATAGCTCAAGGTGGAGTTTGACCAGCAACAAATGCAACTTAATTGGTCAACATCAATCAGGTCATCGTAACCACAGAACAGTGGGGTAGGCTGGGACTTTTCACTGGAACGTAGGATGTTGAGAGGCGACCTGATAGAAGTTTATAAAAAAATGAGAGACATAGATAGAGTTAATGTCTTTTCCCCGCAGGGGGGGATTTCAAGGGGGGGGGGGGGGGGGGAGCAGAGCACATTTTTAAAGGTGAGGGGAGAGAAATTTAAAAAAGACATGAGGTGCAAATTTTTTTTTACACAGAGGGTGGTTCGTGTCTGGAATGAGCTTCCTGAGGAAGTGGTGGATGGGGTTACCGTTACAACGTTTAAAAGACATTTGGATAATTACATCAATAGGAAAGATTTGGAGGGATATGGGCCAGGAGCAGGCAGATGGGACAAGTTTAGTTTGGGATTATCAGAGATAGTAAGAACTGCCGATGCTGGAGTCAGAGATAACACAGTGTGGAGCTGGAGGACCACAGCAGGCCAGGCAGCGTCAGAGGAACAGGAATGTTGATGTTTCAGGTTGGGATCCTTCTTCAGGGTCTTCAGACCCTTCTGAAGAAGGGTTCAACCCGAAACGTCAACTTTCCTGCTCCTCTGATGCTGCCTGGTCTGCTGTGGTCCTCCAGTTCTACACTATGTTATCTAGTTTGAGATTATGTTTGGCATGGACTGGTTGGATCAAAGGGTCTGTTTCTGTGCTGTATGACTGTGACTAGGAGAATGACACAACACCGATGATGTATCTAGCCGGGGGATAAACATACATTGGACACATCCATGGGGTCATGTAGATGACATCTGTGAGCATCAAACAAAGGATTGGGAAATAAAATGTAGCGCGGCAAATCAAAATTTAGCATTTTTCTCTAATTGTTACCACAGAAATATTAAAAAAAAGGAGCAAGCGTAGGCCATTCAGCCCTTCAAATTTGTTCCACGATTCAAGATGATCATCTAACTCAATAACCTGATCTTCCTGGTCTTCCCCCATAGCCTCATGATCTCTTTAGCCCCAAGTCCTTGAAATTGTAAAATGTTTTGGCCTTGACTACTCTCTGTGGTTGCTTGATAATGGTTCATTTGGTCCTGTGGATATAATGGTTTGAGTATTCTCACTTCTGCGCTCAGCAGCTATGCTTTCCCTCAGTTTTCCTGCAGCTGTCTGAGCTCCAGGCATAGCTACAGCTCCCAGAACTGGGTGTCAAGGAGATGATACAATGGCGTGTGCATGGACTTGTGTGGCTCAGGAGTATTGCAGAGCTTCTCTCTCTCACACGCATGCACACACACACACACACAGACAGACAGACAGACACACACACACAGACAGACACACACAGTGTCATGTCGCCAATAACAGACAGGGCCAGAAGCTCTTTTGCGTTCCAAATCAGCTGGGAACTTCAGAGAAAGGAAGGCTGACTCATTAATGTAAACAAACAGAATGGACAGATGGAAGGTGAGGAAAATTCCTCTCCGACTGTCCAAAGGAAAACAAGGGAGCCCCAGGGAATCACACAGCAATAGCACAGGTACCAGGGTTGGGAGTATCAAACAGAAAGGTAAGGTCACCACGGTCTCATCAGACCACAGGTAAGCTCTCTCATTCTGGCAGGAGAGAGAGACAGAGACACACACACAGAGAGGGAGGGAGGGAAAAACATTGCTCAGCAGCCAGAGCCAAGTGGTAGAACACTGTGAACTAGAATTACAGTGGCAGGAAATCTCAGTTTGCAAGTCTGCAGAGAGAGAGCGATGGGGGTGGGTGGGGGGG
>NC_063362.1:7895644-7904557 GCF_021869965.1 Rhincodon typus
GTGGTGGTGACGGGTGCTGGGGGGTGGGGGGCTGAGGTGGGGAGTATGTTGGTGACAAAGACAGAGAAACAGAGATGAACGGTGATGGTTTAACCAGAGGGTCACCATACCCCAGGTGAGGGGAGAGGTTGGAGAAAGAGTCACCCATAGTACTGTCAGCCATTGCAGGAATTGAACCCACACTGCTGGCATCACTGTGCATCGCAAACCAGCCATCCAGCCAAATGAGCTCCCCACCAAAAAATTACCAGATACTGGGTGAAAGGAGCAATGGTGTGACGCCAAGTTGCCTTTATCAATATCATCGTCACTTGACTGCAAACAAACCACGCCTCCCCGTCCCCTACCACTTCTGCCAACCCAGTAATATCTGGGAATGTTTAAGATTTCAATTTGCTTGCTCTTCGTTTGCAGTGAATTAACCTATTCTGCAGGCGTGTCTAGATCAACTCCATAAACTGCAATTTGATGCAAGGGGTCAGAGTAATTTTGCAGTGAATTGCCCGACGATACCTGGCTGGAGAACAGAGGCAGAAACAAACAAAACACACACACCGAAGGCACGTTGTGAAACTTCCACTCGGAGTTCAGTCCTCACGTACCATCACCACTAAACTGGGGAAGGGGGTTGTGGGGAGCTCCCCCACAATTCAAAGCAAACAGATTATTTGAAAAGAGTAGGTAGTTTCACTAGGGGAAGCTTCCAGGGTCCTCCCTAAGTAAATGTGGCAAGTGGGTAGAACATCCTGTTTGAAATGCAACCCCAACAGGCCACCATCCTGTTTGAAATCAAAACACCACCCACGCTTTCAAATCACCTCGAGGCCCTTTTCCGAACATCTCCGCAGTCGCTAAATGGTTGCCAGCTCTCACAAGCTCGCCGTTGTTCCAGTGGGAAGGCAGTGGGCAGCTCCCAAAACCAGAAAAGAACAACCTGGGTGCAGGAATGTGATGTGGTGGCGTCGTGGTCTGGCCTGGCACCAACGTAGCTCCAGCCCTTTGCTCAGGTTTCACTCTACAGCGGTCACTGATGTGTGGAGTGGCAACACTCAAAAGGGCTGCCCTGTTCACTTTGTTTGGCCACAGCCTGGAAACTGCTTGGATCTCAGGCTGTGGGTTCGGTTCTAGAGAGCTCCACATGCAGCACCGCTAATGCTTTCCTCCAAATTTACTTACCCATCATTCCGAGCACGGGGCTGGCTGACCACGCAGCTGTCACGGCGAAGGGGCAGTCATGAGCAACTCTACAAAATACTTTCAGTCAAGTGGGCGTAGAAAGAAGAAGGTCTGTGTCTACCCCAAATAAATACTGGGGAGAAGAGAGAGAGAGAGAGACAGAGAGCACGAGTGAGAGGCAGCGGGAGAGAGAGCCAGCAATCGAGAGAGACAGCGGGAGAGCAGGCGAGCGAGACAGCGAGCGAGACAGGGAGAAGTTTGCTAAAGGGAATCACTGTCATAAATGCAGCGGAAGTATAGCAAGTGTGTTGGAGAGACAGCACAAGACTGAGAAAGGATAGTAGAAAGAGGAAGAAGGGAAACAGAGAGAGAGAAAAAAGGAAGAGTAGAGATCCAATGTGGTTAGGAGACAAAGATGGCAGAGAGAGGTGGGAGACAGGCTGTGTGTGGGGGGTTGAAACAGAGAGAGGAGACAGACAGAGACAGCAAGAGTGTGAGAGCGAGTGAGAGAAAGTGGAAAAAAAAGTGTGTGAGAGAGACAGAGACAGAGAAAGAGAGGGGGCGAGCAAGGGGGCGAGGGCCAAACAGCATTGAAAGAAGAAAGGCATAATATTGTTGATGCTGGAGATCTGAAACAAAAACAAACTGCTGGAGAAACTGTTAGCTCTGAGGAAGGGTCACCGGATCCAAAACGTTATCTGTGAAGGAGAAAACAGAGTTGTTGCCAGACCTGCTGAGCTTTTCCAGCAACTTTGTTTTTGTTGCTGGAGAAACTCAGCAGGTCTGGCAGCATCTACACAGATAAAATATGATTCTACACACACAGAGGTGCAGAGGCTTTTATAAAATACATTACAACCCCGTACAGTTACATTGCCGATTGTGAGGGACTTAGGGATGCTCTGATAGCCAGAGACATGCCAGAAAATGCGAGTTCTCTCTTTCCCCATTTCTTTCTCGTTCCTTTCAGGCTTCAATTGGACTTGGAGAACCTTGTGCACAGGCCAAGATGACTCATCTGTGTTCTCCCCAGTGTATCTCCAACAGCTCAGGAGGATTTACTAGGTCAGCTCCACCAGACCCACCATATCACCCTGACCTAGCTCACTTCAGGTTTGGATCCCTGGTAAGACAACAACATATTGAGGGGGAGAGGGGGTGGTGTAGTGAATGATGGGGGAAACAACCCACCAAGCGAGCACAGACCACAGGACTCTGCAGAAGATGCTAGCATTTATAAACACCTTGCTGCAAGCTCACTTCATGAAATTTGTCAGGGTCAAATCTTCAGTCTGTTCTGTTTACATTATGCTCATCGCTTACACAGCAGCTGATTGCATACAGCACATCAATACAATTCCTTACGGTTTTCCCACTGCAGCATGCTAAAAGGCTGCATGTCACCCTATTCGCTGCAACAACAGCTTTCATTTACATAGCATCTTCAAAGCAGCGAGCCACCTCGCACTGTCCCCCGGGGGCCACTGTCGAATAAAATCTGATGTCTGAGCCACAGGAGGCTTTATGAGGACAAATGACTGGGTGACAGAGACAGGATTTGAGGAGAGTCTTGGAAAAGGAGAGAGGGAAATGAGGAGGCATGTTGTGAATTGTATGGATCGTATAAACAAAACCAGAGAGTCACACAGCGCATAAACAGACCCTTCAGCCCAACTCGTCTGTGCCGACCAAGTTTCCCAAACTAAACTCGTCCCACTGACTTGAAACTAGGAGCACGGAAACCATTCAGTCTACTGAGCCTGCTCCACCATTCAATAGGAACATGGCTGATCATCCAACTCAGTCCCCTCCCTGTCCCTGCTTTTGCCCAATGCCCTTTGATTCCTTAATCCCTAATAACCATATCTAGCTCCTTGTTGAACATTCAATGTTTTGGCCTCAACCGCTTTCTGTGGCAGAGATCTCCACAGGTTCACCGCGATCTGGGTGAAGACATTTCTCCGTCATCTCAGTCCTCCTCCTGTACGCTGACGTATCTGTGATGCTGAACTGAATGACCATCCTGGAAATGGAGTTGAGGATAATTGGATCAGCTAGAGTCTCACTGACTGGGAACGCAGCCATGATGGGCTGAATGGCCTACTCCTGGCCCATCGGTCTTAAGGCATCAATTCTCATGAGCCTCGCTGTTGCTGCAGCTATCCAGGCAAGTTCTTATTCACAATCCCCATGTGAGGATTTGTCAATGGGGGAGAAGAAGCTGAGATAGATTCGGAGGAGGAGCCCCCAGTGTCCCGGAACAGAAACAGGAGTTGCTGGAAAAGCTCAGCAGGTCTGGCAGCATCTGTGAAGAAAAAGATCAGAGTTGACGTTTCGGGTCCAGTGGCCCTTCCTCAGAACAGTGTCCCTGACCTGCCTCACGGACAATCAACCTGGATTCAGTTCAGATTCTGGCCGTGCTGGATTCCAACAGTGGGAATACTGAGGGTGTCAGGGTCACTGGCAGAGTTGAAGGTGATGGGGAGAAACCATAGCCTTGTCCTGTTGGCGATACCTCATGCCAGTTCAACCTGGGTACTATACAGGTTCTGCTGAGATGTCAACTGTTTCACTCACACAGTCACGTAGAATCTCAAGTGAACACCTGGAAGTCTAACCTACCATCGGTCACAGCTGGGGATGAAGTTAAGGAGCTCCTGCTACCATCTAGGGCGGCTGCGACATTCTGAATAATACATACACACGCACACACACATACACACACACACATACACACGCACATTTTACAGAATTAGCCATAAAAGGAACAAAATCAAAGACTATGATCTGCAGCTGGCTGTACAGAAAGCTCTGGGACCTTACGTTTGACCAGAAGACCTCTTCACCATGTTTCTCTGACAGAATCTCACATTTCACAAAGATACCATTTCAATGGCAAAGCTGAAGTCTGGCTTTTAATACAGACCTAAAGCAACTTCACCTGATAGACACCAATAAGGATGCAATCAATTAATCCGAACAGGAGTTTATATTGGGAAGGGGGGAAAGAAACCAAAATGGACTGGAAACCATAACTTGAGGTGCTCAACAGCATGCCACATCTCATTCACTCGGAGAAAGATTCATTTTGGTTTCAAAGCACACTCCATGTTGATGTTTTCTCTTTAGGCTCAGCTCCTTGTGCCTGGTTCAGAGCTTGTGCGTCATAAATCTCAATTCCCACAGCTCCTGAAATGCTGACAGCTCATACTCTGCAAATCTCACTGTTTTAACCAGCGCCGGCCAGAAGATATTGCCAACCAAAAGCAGCCACTGCCCCCTGGTGGCACCGCTCAGCATTGACGGAGCTTCAACTTGTCTCAAAACTCTGACATGGGCTTCAAAAAGTAACCCACTCCATCAGACAATGATGACCCTCCACCCCCACCGTGCGCTCAGCAAAACTCCCGCCCAAACCCAGGCTTCTCCCGTAACTGAGGAGAGGAGACGCCGAAGGCTGGGCCAATGTCACCTCACTGTTTATAGACACTGTGCCGAGAGGAAAAGGGAGGGAAGGGATGGAGGGAGCTTGGGGAAGCAGATCGAGGCAATGTGGAGCCTAGGCGAGGGGTAGGGGGAAGAGAAAAAGTGAGTGATGGGGACGGGGAGGGGGATGGGGAGAGCGCGGAAAGGCCATTGAGGGGGCAGCAAGAGAGGGAAGAGGGACCTGGCGATGAAAGAGCACGGAGCAGCGGGAGGAGGGCAAGGGTCAAAATCAAGTGGGACATGGGGCGCAGGGTGCAGGTCAGAGGGCAAGGGTCAGAGGGCAGAAAGCACAGGGCTGAGGGCACAGGATGAGGGGCAGAGATGCAAGTGGGTTATAGGGCATTGGGAGCAGGACGAGGGTTGAGGAAACTGGGGAAGGTGGGGAGAAGGGGGACAGTGCAAGATGCAGCCAGATTCCTTGCTGTGTGATTTGTGAGACACTATTATTTCACACAACACCTGCTGAAATCATCGCTCTAATTATAAAAGCTTTTGCAGTTACAGCTTTACAGCTCAGTTTAACCTTACTGTCCATCTCTAAGAGGCTTCCTTTTTAATGAATGTTGGGTCAGCAGCTGTAATATCCCAGTATTTGGGGCGGTGCGCGGGGGATAGCTAACAGACTAGCTCCATATGGATCTCCTTCGCAGCCCGATTCGCACACACTAACTTGCCCCTGAATCCACTAGTAACACGACCAACACCAGCAGGAAAAGCAAGTCACTATTCACATTATAACAAACCCCTATAGATGGGCAGCTGCCTCAAACTGGTAGCACACTGGCAGTGCCCCTGCCTCTGGACCAGGAGACTCGGGTTCAAGTCCCACCTACTCCAGAGGTGTGCAATACCATCTCTGAACAGGGTGATTCAAAAATATCTAAAAGCTCAAAAGGGAGACAGCAGGGAGGAAGTGTGACAGCTGAGGGTGAGAAGTCAGCACCGATCCTATATCCCCCTCAATCAGTTCCTGTCTATACATGGAGCATCAAGTGATGTCTCCTTACATTTGGACTCTGTCAATTCATTTGTAAATCTGCTGCTCTCGAGGCAATGGGGAGAATGAGACTGACAGCACCAGAGCCACCATCAATGGGTGAAACTTTCACTTTTATTCCCTTGCCATTTCCCTCTTACTTTATTGTGCAGAAGCTTTGAAAAGGAGCAGGAACTGCAGTCTCTGAGGGAGGCAAACTCGAAGCTCAGATGATGCAGAGAAGCCAGTGCGGGAATGTACCTGTGCTATCTGCCTTGCACTGGAGTGATAGGACTGATCTGCTGTAACCTGCATCAGAGTCTACTCCAGCTGCCCCTCGCTGCATTCCAGTAGCATCTTGGGCCACAATACAAGACACAACTCTCCCCACAACACAGGCACCCAGCTCTTAACAACATTCCCATTAGTCATTAAGCCAGGAACTTCCTTGCTCCTGACGTCAGTAACATTAAGATGCGCAGCCAAAGCGTGTTGCTCGATTGAGTATTTGGGACACTTGTAAAGATAGACGGCCAGGGAGAGTGCGTGCATACTCAGTATGTGTCAGACATGTGACATGCTTCATGCTGCAAATAAAACCACCAACAAGGTATGATAGGCATCTAGTTTCATACCCGGAGACTGGTGAGCTGTGGAATTCTCTGCCTCAAAGTGGAACAGTCCAAAACATTGAATGTTTTCAAGGAGTTAGATGTCATTCTTAGAGCTGAAGGGATCAAAGGGCAGGGGTAAAAGCAGGAAGAGGCTGGATGATCAGCCATGATGATAACGAGGGGCAAAGCAGGCTAAATGGCCTAGTCCAGCTGCTAACTTCAATGTTTCTATACCTTTATCACTGCCTGGTTTGTGATCCATTTCACAGTCTTCACCAGCAAACACCTCTGAGCTTTTCTTCATTCATCTACAGGGTGTGGGTGATTAATCACCAGGTGACCAGCATCGGATGCCCATCGCCACCCACCACTGAACAGAGTGGGCTCGCTGGGATACACTGCTGTGGGCTTAAAGTCACATGGAGGTCTGTTTTTTCCCTTTATTCATTCACGGAACGAGGGTGTCGCTGGCCAGGCAGCATTTATTGCCCATCCTTAATTGCCCAGAGGGCAGTTAAGAGTCAACAACATTGCTGTGGGTCTGGACTCACACGTAGGCCAGACCAGGTAAGGATGGCAGTTTCCTTCCCTAAAGGACATTAGTGAACCAGATGGGTTTTCCCAACAATTGACAATGGATTCATGATTGTTAATTCCAGATATTTTATTGAATTCAAATTCCACCATCTGCCGTGGCGGGATTCGAACCCTGGTCCCCAGAACGTGATCTGGGTCTCTGGATTAATAGTCCAGTGATAATACCACTAGGCCATCGACGCCCCGTCAGACCAGAAATAGACAGCAGATTGCTTGCCCTGAGAGACATTCGCGAATCAGATGGTTTTGTACGACAAGCAATCAATGGCAGTTTCACACAACCACTGTCAAGACTGGATTTTATTTTCTGGCTTTATTCATGGAATTTAAATTCCATCAGTGACTTGGTTTCCCAGAGCATGGGCCTGGAGATTAATAGGCCACTTGGATAAAGGATAATTACATCGCCTCAGCCAATTATGGCCCTTGAGTAGCTCCTGCCTCACTTTGCCTTCTCTCCCTCAGCCAGTGGACACAGTGCCGTCACTTTCCACCCTGCCATCCTCTCCGCGCTCCGTTGCGAAGACTCTAAATTCTGGGCTGGAGCAGGGTGCATTCTCCATTCACCTGCCCCTGTACGCTCACCAAACTCAAGTCAACACACAGTCTCTCTACGGTGGAAACCGAAACAGAGAGATGCCCAAACTGCATTCGACTGACCCATCTATGCTCACACCAGCTCTCTACATTAATAACATTCAACAGAAAGAGGGGCACCAGGGGTTGACGCATTCAAATTTTTCATTCTGAGAGAAGCAGAACACCGATTCCGAATAGAAAAGCCACGTAAAAGGAAAACACTGCAGATGCTGGAAATCTGAAACAAACAGAAAACACTGGAGAAACTCAGCAGGTCTGGCATCATCTGTGGAGAGAGAAATAGGGTTAATGTTTCGGGTCCAGTGTGATTTCAGAACTGAAGACGGGTCATATTGCACTTAAAACATTCACTCTGTTTCTCTCTCCAGAGATGCTGCCAAATTACTCCAGCACTTTCCGTTTTTGGTCTCTACAGAATCATAGAAACCCTACTGCGTGGAAGCACGCCATTTGGCCCATCGAATCCTCAGCGACCCTCTGACCCAGAACCACCCATCATCTCTATCCCCATAACCCCACATTTCCCACTGTTAATCCGCCCAGCCTGGACATTGTGCAGCAATTTCGCATGGCCGATCCACCTAACCCTGCACAGACACGGGGAGAAAGTGCAAACTCCACACAGACAGTTGCCCGAGGCTGGAATTGAACACGTGTCCCTGGTGCTGTGAGGCAGCAGTGCTAACCACTGAGTCACAGTGCAATCCCTTAACTCATACAGAATCCAAGTACCACTGGAAATGTTCAACATTGTACTCCATTACTCATGCCCTTTCGAGTGAAAGGAGTCCTAATACAGTATTATCACCAAACACGACACATATGGTGGTACTGACCAAGTCAAACTTGTATGTCCATCCATCACTTTCAGATGCTGGGCGTATAAACTGTGCAGTTTTGGATTATTTTATTCTTCACTATTGATGGGGCCAACCCACTCAGAGTATTTGACAGTATCTGTAGTTTCAGTGTTGGGAGAATGGACTGCAAAGGCCATGCAACCCTCAGTGAAGAAATTAAGACAGAAATACCATTGGAGAAGACACTGAACTGCATGAAGGGATTTCAAGCAGAATCACGTAAAAGTCCGCATTCAACTCAATGGGAAACCAGAGGCCATTAGCTGACCAGCAGTGGACGTGTTCTCTTAGTCTGATAAATACATCCCACAAATGGTTTGATTTATGTGCTAACATTCCACAAAGTCTAATCCGACAGGATGTTACTGGAGCCACACGGAGGGCGTATCATCCTTGTTTTAATGTCCCTCCCAAATTTCCGAATTTTCAATTTTGATTTGTGAAAGCAAAACGAGAGCCTAGGCCATCCGAGGAACAATGCCAGCCTCAGTAACGTGACACAAACCACCCGAGCTATCGTCTCCTTTAAATCCCGTCGAGATTTGATCCTTGGCATTTCCGGAAGGATGTCCATGCCTTGGCGGGGGGGGGGGGGGGGGGGGGG
>NC_063362.1:7904657-7932789 GCF_021869965.1 Rhincodon typus
GGGGGGGGGGGGGCGGCAGTGGACGAGACTCTGGTCTGGGATGGTTCCAGGAATGCAGGACTTCCGTGAACGTTGACAGACTTGGAGGATTCGGGATTTTTCTCCCGAGGGCAGGCAGGATTAAGAGGAGGCTCGACAAAATTGTGAAAGGTTTAAAGAAAGAGAAGCGGTTTTTTATTTACGTGTGGGACATGGGCATCGCCGGCACGGTCAGCATTGATTGCCCCTATCCCTCGGTGGTGGTGTGCTGCTTCTCAAACCATGTTCCACTTGTTGAATGTCTAAAGAACCACTGGACCCCAATTGAGAGTCACTGGCAGTATGATCAGAGATGGCGCGTGCAAAACTATTTTACACACAATTACTTGATGTGATCGGGAATGCAATGACAAACGGGGAAATGGAGGCAGATACAACAGTAACTTTCAAACGAGAACTGGATAAATTCTTGAAGGACAAATAAAAAAGTACATTTGGATCAGCCATGATCCTATTGAATAGCGGAACAAGCTTGAAGGGCCAAACAGCCTCCTTCTGTTCCTATTCCATATGGTCTGTAAAAGCGTGTACAGCTACCAGGATGAGCAAGGGGTGGTGGACCATATTGGTAGCTCAATGAAACACCTACCATAAGACAATGGGCTGAATAGCCTCCCTCTACATCTTTGTTTCTAAAAGCACTTTAATGTTCAGCTTCACCGTCTCAACTGGGGCAGGTAGGGTGGGGTGGGGAGCGGGGACTTGGGAGATTTATGGAACAGGCACGGAGATCCGGGACGGTCTCCTCTTACTGACCCTCCCACTCTCAAACCGTACACCAGACGACAGGATTAGGCCCCATCGGCTCTTACCGACTGAGCCTGCAAATCCTGGTGATGGTAAAGCTGAGAAACTAAAAGCAGCCTTTTTCCCCAAGAAAGAGCCCCCTTGACATTCAAAAACATTGGACAGGCGGGAAGCGCAGAAGGTGAAGAGATTCGTGGGGTCTCCTGGAGTTCCCACAGGGGCTACTTCCCTGACCTGAATGCTTTATGCATTCCCGGTGAGGGACATAGTCTACAACAACAACTTGCATTTACATCACGCCCTTCCAAAATGTATCAAGGGTGCTCACAGGAACGCCAAGTGAAAACAACGCCAGGTGAGAGACATTAAGTAGAGGCGACCAGCAGCTTAGTGAGGGGGGTTTGGTAAGACAGGTGGCAAGGTGGGGGTTTACAGCTTGTTAATATTTTGACAAACTCTTCCTTGAGAAGTACTACGCTGCTGAGAATTAGAATTCAACTTTCACATTTCTGCAACATAGCAAGAGGCGTCGATTTCTGGCAGACCCCAAACTGGCTCACCAAAATGGAGGCTGCATTCTCACAGCTGCTCATCCTTCTAAACTCCATCAAGTACAAACCCAGAGTTCTCAACTGCTCCTCATATGACAAGGTCTTCATCCCCAGGATCATTCTTGTAAACCTCCTCCGGACCCCCTCCAACACCAGCACATCCATCCTTAGATATAGGACTAAAACTCCTCACAATATTCCAAATGCAGTCTGACCACAGCCTTATACAGCCTCAGCAGTACATCTTTGCTCTGTATTCTAGGCCTTGTGAAATGAATGTTAACATAGCATTTGCCTTCCTTACTGTATGTTTACCTTAAGGGAATCCTGAACTAGGACTCCCAAGTGCTTCGGTTTTCCAAAGCCGTTCCCAATTTAGAAAATAGTCTACACATGTATTTGGTTTCTCTCCTTCTGCAGATGGGAGATACAGCTTTAGCAAAACTGGTACCTGATCTGAGACGTATCAGTAAAGAGCACAAGGTGACAATAAACTGGGACAGCGATAGATGGCCTTCCCAATATTGTAAACTCAATTGCAGTAACATATAAGTCTTAGCCCCGATCTCCAAGCCTGAACCCAATTCTTGCATCCGCACATTTCTGATTTTAAGTCTTTTTGAGGTAGTGTTGTAAATATGTGTGCCCAAGAAAAATATGCTGCACAAACAACATTCTGGTACTTTATTTCCAGATTCTGGTGTAAACTGGTTAGTGCAGCACCGCTGCCAATGGTCAATGAAGATAAAATAATAATTGAAATGTTCCACCTCAGTCAAGGTGCACTGCATCAAGTTAGTAAGGGAAAGCACGTTGCTAGGACCCTCCTGTAGTGTAGTGGGAGTTTCCCTACCCATGGACCAGGAGACATGAGTTCAATTCCCACCTCCTCCTCCAGAGGTGTGTAATAACATCTCTGAACGGGCTGATTAGGGAAAAGGACAAACTTAAGTTAAAAGCATATTGCTGATGTGAAGTTGCAGTGTTCTTTGTATAGGCTACGCATATTACTGTATGGAGAGAGAGCAGGGGGGGAAACGAGACAGAGGGTGCACATGTGAATGGAGAGAGAGAGCGAGAGAGAGCATGCAAATGGAGAGGAAGTGTGAATTGAGGGGGAAGCAAGCGAGGGAAAGTGTGTGAAAGGAAAAAAAAAAATGCAGATAGTGATTAGGATAACTGAATGCCAACTCACATAGATAAAGCTGTTCCTCTGGTTAGTTGTGTGCTCAGGCTTTTTGTTTATTCATTCTTGGGACGTGGGCTTCGCTGGTGGGCCAGCATTAATTGTCCCCACTGCCCTTAAAAAGGTGGAGGTGGAGGTGACAATGACGGTGGTGAGCTATATTCTTGAACTGCTGCGGTCCCCAGAGGGGCAGGGGCAGCCACAGGATGAGTAGGGCAGGAATACCAGGATGCCGGCCCAGCGGCACAGAGGGAATGACGATACAGTTACAAGTCAGGATGGTGTGGAGGATGGAGGGGGAAATTACAGATGGTGGTGCCTGCTCTAACACAGCCAGTGGCAGGTTAATCGCCACTGGTTTATTGGGCGAGATCGACTTCAAACAGACTCGACAACTCTTCTGAACCCATCCCAAGTCTACAAAGCAATGGTACTCAATGTGAAAACAAGCGAGCTTCCAATTCCTAACACAATTATTACAAGACTTTGCTCCAACTTTCTCTCATCTGTTCTCAGCGCGGAGACAACACCATACACCCCAGGTACTCACTTGATACAGCCAATGGCAACTTGAGTCAGTGGATAAATAAGTGGCTCCAATACTTCATTGGGATAAACGGTACTTAACATCCGACACCAAAGGTACAAGCAATGAATGAACTGCCAGTTGTAAACTGACTGATAGGTCTCCTGAATACAAAGAAAGGACCATGTGAGGGCAAAGAAACAAGCAGGTGCTGAAAGGTGCAAAACCATCAAGCTGTGATTCATTGTTAATCGAAAGTATGGTCTATGTTCCTTAAAAAGGCAACAGCACTTGTACTAAAACGTGTTTCACATTTCTCCAATGCCTTTCTCAACCTCTGCATCTCCCAAAGCCCTTTCTGGCTTTTTAAAAAAAATTCATTCGTGGGATGAGGGCGTCGCTGGCCAGGCAGCATTTATTGCCCATCCCTAGCTGCCCAGAGGGCAGTTAAGAGTCAAACACATTGCTGTGGGTCTAGAGTCACATGTAGACCACACCAGGTAAGGACGACAGTTTCCTTTCCTTAAAGGGCATTAGTGAACCAGATGGGTTTTTCCAACAATTGACAATGGATTCACGGTCATCGTTAGACTCTTAATTCCAGGTATTTATTGGATTCAAGTTCCACCATCTGCCATGGTGGAATTCGAACCTGGGTCTCCAGAACATTATCTGGGTCTCTGGATTAACAGTCCAGCGATAATACCACTAGGCCATCGCCTTCCCTATTTGAAGAGTGGCCCCTGTTGGATTGTGAGAAAAACAGCAGCCAATTGGCACACAGTAAGCTCCCACAAACATCAATGAGCTCACAACCAGATTTGTTTCAATCATCTGGAACGGAGTGCCTGAAAGGTTAATAGAAGTTGGTGAAGGGATTAATATTGCTTAGGGTCAGAGGGCAGAACATCCCCATTCTCCTGTGTGAAACTGTCCCATGCTTAAAATTGTTTTAAATGTCCACTTAAATCTGTTTCTAAAAGTTCTGGTTCCCCTGCTATCGGAAAAACGTTGTTAAATTTGAAAAGGGTTCAGAAAAGTTTTACCAGGATGTTGCAAGGATCAGAGGGTTTGAGTTATAAGGGGAGGCTGGATAAGCTGGGACTTTTTGCACTGGAGCATGGGAGGTTAAAGGTGACCTTATAGAGGTTTATAAAACCATGAACTGAATAGTAACAGGTCTTTTCCCTAGGGTGTGGGAGTTCAAAATTAGAAGTGAGAGGAGAAAGGTTTGAAAGGGACCAGAGTGGTAACTTTTTCCACAGAGAGGATGGTTTGTACGTGGAACAAACTGCCAGAGGAAGTGGTAAATGCAGATACAATTACAACATTTAAATGACATTTGGACAGGTACTTGAGTAAGAAAGTTTTACAGGGAGAGAGGCCAAATCCAGGCAAATGATACAAGTTTAAGTTTGGGGTACCTGGTCAGCATGGGTGATTTGGACTGAAGGGTCTGTTTCCATGCCGTACGACTTTATGACATCTCTCAAAGAGTTAATTCCCTTGGGGAATACGGAAGACAACTAGGCTTCCTGAAACAAGCAAGGTGGTGGGAAATGGGGGTAATATATAGTGTTACAGGAAATAAACAGCAAGCGTGTCCATTATTCTGCACTGATTTCTATTTTCACATTCTGCTTCAATGTTTAACTGTGCCACTTGAACCCAATACAACAGGGGAGAACTGAAACTTAAAAAAGGAAGTATTCACAATGAAAAAGCAAAACAAAATAAACTGTTACCTTTTTCTTCATAGTCATCGCATTCCGGAGATGGACAGCCAGTTGCCGGATGTAAATGAAGGCATGCTGATATGTCACCAGGCTGTCTAATGCGTACATCTCAGTCAAAGTGCGCTGCATGAAGTTAATGAGGGGAAGCACGTTTGGGGATGTGAATTTGCAGTTCTTCACGTAGGCAACATACATTTGCTGTAGAGAGTAAGAAAGACAGAACAAGGAAACAGGATAAATAACTGCCCCTGATGTAGCGGTTCACTTTTCCTGTGATCAGGTGTCTGCTCAGGTTTTGATTTCTCAGACAATGTTGCCCCTTCCACCTCCAACGGGAGTCAGCTCTGCTTGGATTCACGCACCCAGGTGACCAATAGTCAACGGTTAAAAGGGTCACGCTCGAATGAGGACAATCGACATTGATGGAGGATTCTTCACAACCAACGGCACTCACTCGTTTCGAACACAGAGATGAGGAGGAATGTCTTCTCTCCAAGGGTTGTTAATCTCTGGGAAGCTTCTGCTCAGAAAGCAGTTTGGGGGCTGCACCTTTGAAATTATTCAAGGCTCGATGAGATATGTTGGTATTCAGGTGGACAGGAAAGTGGAGTTGGGGCTTCAACCAGATCTGTTATCTGGTTGTAGTCCCAACTCTCTGACCTATTATCAGATTACACTTAAGCTTCAGATACAAAAATGTTCTTGTTAAACCTGAAGATTTCCAGATGCAATTTAGTTCAAATAAATGAGAATGGTTTATTCCCCCCAGCCCACACACACACACACACACACACACAGAGAGAGACACACATAGAGAAGACAGGTAACTTTGGAATGAGATAGCAAGAACTGCAGATGCTGGAGTCATAGACAACAGTGTGGAGCTGGAGGAACACAGCAGGCCAGGCAACATCAGAGGAACAGGAAAGCTGATGTTTCGGGTCAGGATCCTTCTTCAGAAAAAGGGTCCAGACCCGAAATGTCAGCTTTCCTGCTCCTCTGATGCTGCCTGGCCTGCTGTGTTCATCCAGCTCCTCACTGTGTTAACTTTGGGATATCACATTTTTTTTAAAACCAAGATTCCGAGTACAATCACAAATAGTTCTGCTCCTCCTTTAGCTAATTTTAAACGTTAAAGAGGTACTTTAAAGGGAGCTAGCCCTTTCTGAAAAGGCTAACACTGAACCCATTAAAAACTGGAGTTGTTCATCTGGTGAGAACACCCTCTCAGTGGGGAGTTCTGAAACGGTCCGGATTGGAATTACACTCCACCCAGAGTGATGTCCAAACAATAAGTGGCAGCTTCAGAATGAACTCCAACTTTGGGGAGGACCTGACACCCACAGAAAATTGCCACTGCTTCTCACTGATTTGTCAATGGTGGCAATGAAGGAGGAGATAAAGCAATGGAGTATTGTGCATTTACCAGTAACTTATCAAGGAAAATAAGCTACCTGGCAATGTCGAAACATTTTCTCACACACTTTAATTACCTTGAGCACTAGGTTCAGATACACATCTTGCTTGTGTCTGCATATTTTGTTAAGAATTAGGAACGCCAGAACTCTCACCGTCTCTTCCCCTGTGCTCCACTGGTTTATAGTTTGCTAGGGGTACACAATGGTGGACATTAGATACAATTAGCAGTGAGAAACCATCAGCTACATTATTGGTAAAATGCACTTCGACCACAATCAGTGTAAGGTAAACTCTAATTTGTGTGTGAAAATATTCCAGGATTTTATTTCACACAGTGCCAAGAATAGCTGCTCACCCTTAACCACATCACACTCATCACAGAATCCCGACAATGTGAAAGCCGGCCATTTGGCCCATTCAGTCCATACTGACCCACCAAACAGCATCTTAGCCCGACCCATCCCACTACCCCATCCCTGTAACCCTGTATTTTCCATGGCTAACCCATCTAGCCTGCACATCCCTGAACACTAGGGGCAATTTAGCATGGCTAATCCACCCTAACCTGCACATCTTTGGACTGTGGGAGGAAACCGGAGAACCCGGAGGAAACCCACACAGACACGGGGAGAATGTGCAAACTCCACACAGGAGGGTGGAATTGAACCCGGATCCCTGGTGCTGTGAGGCAGCAGTGCTAATGACCGAGCCACTGAGCAGACCAATGAGATTCCTTTACGCAAAATCAAGCTGGGAATCTGAAACTTCCAGCTCTTAATGGAAGCAAGTCCAGCAAATTTTGTTTTAAGCAACAAGCTCGATAAATCAGCAAAAATTATATTCCACAAATACCATAAGTTTATTACGATCTCCATGATGTCTGAGTTGTCAGTTGAAGGTGCGAGTGAGAAGTAAGTTTTATTTAAGTGATTAATGCTGTGAATAAAGTATAACAGTGATGTGTATAGCTCCTGCAATCCTTAACGTGTGCTTTTACATTGATGACGTGGGCCTCTTGATCAACAGGAATATTTGATGAACTGGTACGCTCCTGGTGCCATAGCTGCTGGTTAATGTAAAGTTTGCAGCACATTAAAAATAAAATCCAATGCATAAAGTGTGACTGTGATCCAGTGGGTTATCTGCTATTTCAAGGTGTAAGAAAATGGCACTGAATCTATTAAGAATCCAGCTCAGGAAGCCACTTCGTTCAAACCAGAGGCACTCTTGCAAGCTGGCAGGCAGGGGCACTGTGTTCGTCATGGATTCCATTCTCGGTCTCGGTTTTCCGTGACTCACCACCCAACAGAGGAAGTGGAAGGGAGAAACTTTTACAATCTAGTGCTCCTGTCTATTGTTGAACCAACCAACTCTGTATCGACCACTAAAAGAGAGGCTCTTTAAAGCAGGAAGAGAGAGTAACGCAGGTCCCAATGTCTTAACATTCAAGGCTATGGGCCTAGTGCGAGAAAGTATGACCAGTGTAGGTAGCAGTGATATGGACTCGATGGGCCGAATGGCAGTGTAGGGTTTTATGAGACTGAGGAGAGGGGTTTGACTTTTCACTGCTGTTCAGCTTTTAGCCAAAGCAGAAAAAAGGCGAGGAACTCAGCGACTGAGGAGGGGTGTCAGTGGGACGTGGCCTTCTGCCTGTTCTGTTTTAGTTGTATCGTATTATACTTTTAAAAATAGATAACAGCACAAGTCAGTGAAGGCACTGAGGCTTGAGTATACTGCTCTTGACGTGGAGGGCGCACACATTCTGCTGGCTCTTCTTCAGCTGTGAAACCAGGGGAGTGACTGCCAAATGAATATTGAAGACAAGCTCCTCCTCAGTCACTTTAATGCGGCCCAATGCGAATGCCCAGTGCAGCACCGTGTTTGCGTGGAACTTGGCGGTCAATGTGATTTTGGTTACATGTTCTCCTGGACAGGAAGGAGGGAATTTGCCAACTTTACTCAGACCAGGACCCAGAACGGGAGGAACCTGCTTAATAAGGGATTAATAAGGGATTCTGAGGCAAGGCAGACATTGTATTCCGTCGCTAGCTTCTTGGCCATCTTCTTGTTTTTGTTCAGCTTCGCTGGAGCTTCAGGGTGAGGGAAACCAGCAGGCTTTGCTTCATCACAACGCTGCTGCTCACCAGGCCCACAGATGGAGAACTCAGACTGAGGGGTACTCTTTAATCCGACAGTGCCAGACAGATGCTCGTCCTTTGGATTGATCTGCAGCTCTGCAGTCTCCCAGGAACTCGCAAGGCTTGCGTTGGGATCCCCTGAAGGAGCTCCAGGACAGCTTCGTACAGGCTACCACCAGGGACCTTACAGCTCGTCCTGTCAGTGACTCTAGAGAAAGGCAGCCTGTGCAAACAGGGTGGAGGCAAGTGCACACCAAGAAAGGGCCCCAACCACTGCCGGGTGAGACACCGAGGCTACATTTCCAAAGCAGCAACCAACGTCAAACCAATAGAGAGTCAATACTCAGCTGGAGGGAAGCTGAATTCAGCTGTTAATCCCCAAGCTACAGAGAAGCCCATCATGTAAAGGAGCCTGCCGAAAATAAACATTCCAATCCATCGCATATTGTCATTAAAACATGAGACATCACAATGCATTTCAAAACGCTGGGTGTGTCAGTATATTCATAGTATTTAAATGACTGACCTCATTAACTGGCTACAACTGAATTAATATATATCATTGCCCATGCTACTTATATGTCACAAGACAACAAGATGCAGGGCTGGATGAACACAGCAGGTCAAGCAGCATCACAGGAGCAGAGAGGCTGTCGTTTCGGGCCGAGACCCTTTATATGTCACAACACTGTTTTTAATAATTATAATTCACTTGAGCTGGGCTCTTTGATGCAGAAACACACAGGGGTAATGATCAGAGGAGGATAGGATCATCGTGCACCAGGGACACGGGCAGATTTGTCATCAGGACAGAGTATTCTGCCCGCTCCTGAATGAAAGAGGGACTGCAGAGGAACCTGGACTTACTTATTTTTGCAACAACAGCAACTTATGTTTGTGTAGCACCCTTGACAATGAAATGTCCCAGGGGGTTTCATGAAAGCACGGGTTGGGGTGGGTTTGGGGGATGGAGTGTGGGGGGTGTTCAGTCTCCATACTGTCCCACTGACGGGAAGAGGAACAATATTCCCACTCCGGTTTCCCAGAACCAAGATCGAGCGTTCCTGGGTCAGTTACAGCCGAGTGCAAAAGCAGAACGGGTCTCTCTTCTTCTCTGCGTTCTGTTCCATCCACTTTAAGGAAGCCAGGTCACTGAGGATATTCAAGTAAGTTATTGCTAACGGCATCAAGAGAAATGGAGAGAAAGCAGAAATATGGCATCGAGATGGAGCATCAGCCATGATCATAGTGAACAGCAGGGCAGGCTTGAAGGGCCAAATGGCCTATTCCTGCTCCTAGGTTTGTTGTGTCAAACCCTTTCCCCCCAATATGACATGTCCATTTCTCACAACATCGTGAGCTTGCGTGAAAATGCTATCCTTGAGCTCATTAGAAGGCATTTAGCTGAATGAACCTGTGCTCTGACGACCTAATTACAAATCAGAAAAGTAGGTATTGCAGGCAGAGTGGGGGCGGGGGGAGCGAGATGGTGGTGACGTAAGCTTTGTTGGAATTTTTGTTTTACTCATACATGGGGAACATGGCCATCACTGGCCAGGCCAGCATTTACTGTCCATCTGTAAATTCCCAGTAGGCACTCAAGAGTCAATCATATCACTGTGGGTCTGGAGTCACATGTAGGCCAGACCAGGTAAGGGTGGCAGTTTCCTTCCCTAAAGGACATTAGTGAACCAGATGGGGTTTTACAAGAGTTGATCACTTTCAGACCAGCTCTATGCTCCAGGTTTTTACTGAATTCAAATGTCAGGGTGGGATTCAAACCACGTCCCCAGAATATTGGCCTGAGGTGACTACATCACCATGTCCCCAGTTTGACCAATTTGACAAAATTGAAAGACAAGATCTTCAGGATAAAGGACAATGCGTTAGATGACAATGCCATGCCACGCCACTTCCTTGTCCATTTGTTTCAATGCACTTTACTTAGCCAGTGGTGGAGTCCTTTTGCCCACTGCCTTACACAAGACCAGTAGTAGTAGGCTGGTAAAACAGCCGAACTCCTGGTTCCTAGAAGTAACTATACGAAAGAAAAACATGGCCCCTTCTGATGGGCCTGTTAGAGAAGGTCCGAAGGAACAGAGGGAGAATTAGAGGAGGAAGTTAGGCCCTCCTACAATCTCCCTTAGAACCCAGACAAAAGCCAACTTCACAAGCTGTGGTATCAGAGGAATCAGGGAAGTAAATAACCTGGAACTATCAAAATAAAGGTTAACCTGCAGAGTTAGAGAAAGTATTCTTTGACTTTCCAAGCCCTGACTTCTACTATCCAGAAGGACAAGGGCAGCAGATACATGGGAACACCACCCTCTCTAAGTTCCTCTCCAAGCCATCATGACTTGGAAATATATTGCCGTTCCTTCAGCGTTGCTGGGACAAGGTCCTGAGCCTGTCTCCCTAACAACACTGTGGGTGCATCTACGCCTGAGGGACTGCAGAAGTTCAAGGAGGCAGCTCACCACCACCTTGTGTGGCAGGCAGAGATAGTCTTTAGATGTGCGCCCAGCCAACAACACCCATATCCCACAAATAAATAAAAGCAACAGGTAAACATCAAAAAAAAAAAGCTAATCCGCCCATTCTATGAAATCGAGTGCTCAGAATTCCACATTAAATTATAATCTTAATAAAAACATGGCAGTTATTTCTAAAGGGAAAACACATTGGGGATGGGAAAGGTCTACAGAGCATGGGTCTAACATCAAATCCTTGGAAAGCAAGTAGCCAAAATGAACTGAAAATCCTGGACTGCCCAAAGAATTATAGAATCAGACAGTACAGGAGAGGCCCTTCAGCCCATCGAATCCACACGACGTAAAGAAACTACTCGATCTACACTAATCCCACTTTCCTGTACCAGGCCCATATAATACTAAACATGTTTCAAATCTTCAGCCAAGTATTTTTTTTAAAGGTTGTGAGGATTCCTGTCTCTACTACCCCCCAGGCAGTGCATTCCAGACCCCCACTACACTCCACGTGATAAAAAAGTTCCTCAAATCCCTTCTAAACCTCCTGCCTTTTGCTTAAACCTCATGTCCCTTTGTTATTGACTCTTCCACGAAGAGAAACAGCAGCTTCCTATCCATCCTGTCCAAGCCCCTCAGAATTTTACACACCTCTACCAGGTCCCCCCCACTCTTTGCCCTCAAGAAAACAACCCAAGCTTATCCTGCCTCTCACCACACAGTCAGTCAGGTTAACACGGTGGGCAAAAAAAGCATCTCTCGCACAGTCAGGGTTCTCCAGAAACTTGACCGTCTTTTCCTGGCGTTGCCATGAACCATCCAGAATTTTGCACACCCCCTCAGATGCTGTCTTACTGGGATCCACCTGTGATTTCAACATCTGATCCACAATCCCTAGGTTCATACTGTGACACACAAGCCCACCGCACAGATCTCGGAAGTTTAGGATTCCCACATTTGTAATGGGATTAGATGGATCTTACCTTCAGAAGCAGTCGGCAATGCTTGGGGAAACACATGTAGTAGGACACTAAATGAAGCACATGCTGTAGGACAGCATGAACAACTGTAGCCTCGGTCAAACTCGCTAGGAGCTAAAAAGAAAAAGGGAAGATCGATGATTCAGTTTCTTTCCAAACATCTCTTGCTAACATTTCTAGCTCTGTAAGGAAACAAACTAAATGAAAATGGTGCAAGAAGCGTTTCCTTTTATTCTTTATTCATTAACAGGATGCGGGCATCGCTGGCTAGGCAGCATTTATTATCCATCCCTAATTACCCAGAGGGCAGTTCAGAGTCAACGACATTGCTGTGGGTCTGGAGTCACATGTAGGCCAGACCAGGTAAGGATGACAGTTTCCTTCCCTAAAGGACATTAGTGAACCAGATGGTTTTTCCCCGACAATCAGCAATGGATTCATGGTCATCGTTAGACTTTTATACTTTTTTATAGAATTCAAATCCCACCATCTGCCATGGCGGGATTTGAACCTGGGTCCCCAGAACATTATCTGCGTCTCTGGATTAACAGTCCAGTGATAATACCACTAAGCCATCGCCTCCCCTATGGGAAGTGTACAATGACTGACAATGACACTGGGAAAATAAATCTCATCCCAAAAGCAGAAAGAAACAGGCAGGTATCGGTAAAGTGTGGAGTCACCAGCATTAGTGGAGGGTCACTAGACTGGTCCCTGAGGTGGCACAGCTATCCTACAAGGAGAGATCGAGTAGACTGGCCCTGTAGTCCCCAGCCCAGAAGGAAAGGTAATCCCATTGAGACGTACAACTCCTTAAAAGGGCTCGATGAGGGTGATGCAGGAAGGATGTTTTCCCCTGGCCTGGAGGGTCTAGGATGGGTAGACAATCTCAGAATAAGGGGCAAGCAATTTCAGAACAGAAATGAGGAGGCATTTCTTCATCCAGAGGGTGGAGAATCTTGAGAGTTCTCCATCGTTAGAAGGCTGGAGAAGCTCAGTCACGGAGTCATAGAGATGTACGGCACAGAAACGGACCCTTTGGCCCAACACGTTCATGCCAACTAGATATCCTAAATTAATTTAGTCACATTTTCCAGCGATTGGCTCATATCCCTCTAAATCCTTCCTATTCATGTACTCATCCAGACACCTTTTAATCACTATACTCAAGGCAGAAATCAAGATATCTAGGTATCAAGGGATGTGGGGGTATCATTAGATGGCATGGCGATAGATAATCAGTCATAATCTAGAATGGTGAGGTAGACTTAAGGGGCTGAATGGTCCACTCTTCATTCTACATCTTTATGTTTAGTGATAGTTAAAGGTGGGAGAGCACTGTCGCCATGACGATAAATCAGAACCCTGAAGTACCAATGGACAGCCTTAACTATGAAATCCAAAATGTGTCTTGTTAATAGAAGTCTGCAACAGTCAAAATATGCAACTGTATGTATCCATAAAATGTGAGGTATCAGGGAAATGACAAAGAGAGCAAAACATAATCCAAAGAAATAAAGAGGAGGCTGACTGTCTTCCACCCACCTCTCAGCACAGAGCCACCTCTTGAACAACTGCGATATTTTAGCCTTCCAACAAAAAAAAAGTCAAGAACTGACTGCAACACTAATTCGTATGCGGTGGTGAACTGATGATCTAGTGTGGGGAACAGCTTGCTGCGAGGGCAACAATTTTGAGAGCAGCCATTTAAACAGCCCTGCATTGCAGGTAAAGGGAGGGAACAGAACTCTCACTCACTCTGAGCGCTGCAAGTGAGCCACTGCTAAAAGGAATCAGGACAGGAGTTTAAATTGGCCATCAAAGCCAACTGCCAATATTAATGCTATTGCTGATGGTCACTGCAACAGGAACAGCGTTCAACTAGGTACAGTTCACAAACAATTCAGAGATCGGTAAATTTTTTTTTTAAAAACATTTATCTTTTTGGAATCTCCTCTTATTGCTAATTCACGTGCATGCATGATGCATTACTATTTCTGCTCACATTAACTAATAAATAAACTTACGGTTTTTGTGAATTCAAGAAATTGGGTCCTTCAAAATCATGAATTCGTTTGGAAACTGGGAGAGAGGAATCCACAAGGGAAGGGATGCTTGTCACAATTAATCTTGTGACCAACTGAGAGTTCGGATAATAACTGAGGGGAGTCCACTCACTCGTACTCAGCCTGGGAACTTTACAGATTGAGTTAGGCCAACTGGGGAACAGAAGAAATTGGGAAACTTCACCCAGGGATTAGTCATAACTCAGTTTATCGCTTATTGTCTTACATTTTATTTCTCACATACTTGATTTAAATCGTTCAAATGCAGAGGATGGCTTGGCTTGTTCCTCTGCTGACTCAGGTTTCAGCTGATTTGAATCAGCGGGAGGTCAATTTATTCACCGACTTTGGAGGTGGAATGATGTGTGGTTCTCTGATCAGCTACAACACTTGATATAGAGCAAACAAACTTATACCCCATCACAGTTGTGAGCATTTGCTGTCAGGAGGAGTGGTCAGAATGTTTTAACATTTAAAAAAAAAACCTCCAACTTGCAGCTTTAAAAGATTTGACCAGCCAATTCACCATCAGAAGTGAAATAACTTCAGCGGGGTCGGTGTCCTGTCACTAAGTCACCCTTTATTTACACGTGGAGAGTCCTTGGCACTGATCCAGCTCTCAGAGTGAACAGAACCTCTGACACTCCTGATTATATCTGTCAGCCAGGGCTCCCTGATTGGACCAGATTAGCAGCCTCAATCAGGGAGCTCATATTCTAGGAGGTCCACCTGGCTGACCTCATTACAATCACTGCAGGAAGGTTAGTAAAAGCTTCTAAAAGACATGGAGTACCTCAGTGTTAACAAGGTTTCTGCTTTCACTCACAGTAGCGGATCACCCTGATCTTGAGGAAGGCAGGAGCTAATAGACAGGAGAAGAACTGAGCCCATCAGGGAAGAGATTTTGCAGCACGGCTTGTGGGCTAAGAGGAACAGGATTGATCCCCCAGGCCAAACATGCCAGTCTGTAAACCACCAGCGTGTCTCAAACTGTCTGTTCCCATCACTTTACCCACACAAACACCCCCAAACACCGGTATGTGACCTTTCACCTTTGCACTTGACCAACACGCCTTTCCACTAATCCCATCCAACCCCTGTTCCCTGGTCACCATGCTGCCCCTCAGGATCTCTTCCTATTATCAGAGAATGTTCCCCTCCTGTGGAATTTTCGCAAAAACTAAGGGGGCAGGGGAGGTAAAAGACCTTAGGAAGTCTTGGAAAACCCAGTGTGTGGATTCCCCATTTATAGCTGTCCAGCCCACTCCTGTGAGAATATTAGGCTCTTCACTCCCACTCAACTGTTCCTTCAGTTACATTGTGCCTAGCAACAGGTCCCTGATGTGCCTGACTTGAAAAGTAAACACTCTCTGGAGTGAAACTAAAAATATACAATTGCCGATTTACGTTAACGTACCTGAATAAGACTGGTCAAGTAGGTACTGACATCCTGTCGGATCTTGGGCCATCGGGGGCTGCTGGAGGGTAGTAACAACCTGGCAAGTAAATCAAAAACCTTTTAAAGGTGGCACGCCACACTACGCCAACACGACAGCCATCACACACTGCTGGGTAATCACTGACCGAAGCTACCTCTCTGACCCCAGACCATGCAGGTGAAGTCACTATCTTCTACACCCTTCATAGAATCCCTACAGTGTGGAACAGGCCCTTCAGCCCAACATGTCCACTCCGACCCTCGGAGCATCCCACCCAGACCCATTCACCTATAAACCCATCTAATCTACACATCCCTGAACATTATGGGCAATTTAGCACGGCCAATTCACCTAGCCTGCACATCTTTGGACTGTGGGAGGAAACCCTTGTACTCTTTAATATGGTTCAAAGCCCATGGACAAATAAATAATAGATCGACCCCCCCATCAGAGGGAAAAATCACAGGACAGATACTTTTCTATTGCTCGGAGGGAGGGGGAGTCTTACTTCCCCCCACTCACTGTTTTTCATAGAACCCCTACAGTGAGGAAACAGGCCCTTCGGCCCAACAAGTCCACACCGACCCTCACAGCATCTCACCCAGATCCATCCCCCTATAACCCACCTAATCTACACATCCCTGAACACTGCAGGCAATTTAGCCTGGCCAATCCACCTATTGTGCACATCTTTGGACTGTGGGAGGAAACCAGAGCACCTAGAGGAAACCCACACAGACACGGGGAGAATGTGCAAACTCCACACAGACAGTCGCCCGAGGGTGGAATCGAACCCAGGTCCCTGGCGCTGTGAGGCAGCAGTGCTAACCACTGAGCCACCGTGCCGCCCCTACAACTGTTTTTGTAAATCTGGATGGAGGCTGCAAGGGGAATCCTCAGGCTCAACTGAAGAACGAGTGAAAACATGAGGGACTGGCCCATCTGCTTTCTTTCCTGCTTCCAATGGTTGCACTAATGCGAGAAAAAAAAAGCTCTAGAGCGTTTAGGCACATAGCTATCAAATGATCGGCGCTCATGTCCCTGACAGATCGAGAATGAGATTTGATTTCTCTTCAAGGTACTCATTTCCAGGATGAGAGGGTCATTGGCAAGGCTGGACATTCTATGACCCATCCCCCATTGCCCTTGAGAAGATGGAGGTGTGCTGCCATCTTGGACTCCAGCAGTGCGTGTGGGGAAGGTGTGCGTCCCATAGTGCTGTTCAGCATGAAGGTTCAGGGTTCTGACTCAGCACCAATACGATTCCAAGGCACAATGGTCTTGGAGAGGGCCTTGTTCCCATGCTGCCCTTGGCATCTCGGTGGCAGAGGCTGTGGGTTTGGAAATCGGTGTCAAAGACACTTTGGCAATTTGCTGCAGCTAACATGTTATAGAGCTCCACAGCACAGAAACATGCCCTTCTGCCCATTAAATCCGTTCCGGTCAAAGACAACCACCTACCTACTCATCATCCCATTTTCCAGCATTTGGTCCATAGCCTTGTATGCCTTAGTGCCGCCAGTGCACATCTAAACACTTCTTAAATGGTGCGTTTCTGCCTCTACCACGCTTATAGGTAGCAAGTTCCAGATTCCCACTATCCACTGAGTGAAAATAATTGTCCTCCCATCTCCCCTAAACCTCCTGGCCTTTACCTTAAATTGATGTACTTTGGCCATCAAAGGGAAAGGTTTTTCCTATCTATCCTGTCTGTGTCCCTCATATTTTATACATCGCAATCCTGTCCCCTCTCAGTATCCTCTAATACAAGAGAAATAACGGTCAGTTCAATGAGAACTGAAAGAACTGCGGATGCTGTAAATCAGGAACAAAAACAAAGTTGCTGGAAAACCTCAGCAGATCTGAGGAAGGGTCACCAGACATCAACCATGATTTTTTTTATTCACAGATGCTGCCAGACCTGCTGAGCTTTTCCAGCAACTTTGTTTTTGTGTCAGTTCAATGAGGCTCTCTCAACATGTATTTAACACCTTGCTTGCATTTAGTCTGCATTCAACTTCAAAAACCAACTTAGGTTCCTGTTAGACTGCGAACCCATTAATATCGATCCATAAAAGCCAACACACCAATGATGTTGCTGGAAAGCTGCCGTACCATTCACGACCTGAGTGTGGCACACAAGTGTGGCAGCCAATTGTGCCTTATCTGAACCAGGCCCCAATCACAGTGCTTGGATTTTAGACAAGGGGAGTATGAAATCGGCCGAGTGAAAAGTTGCTAGGAAGGTATGGAGAGAGGTGCGCAGAGCTAAGACGTTGAACGAAAGGAGTTGGGAGAGGGAAGAGACAGTTGGAGAGGTCTGAGATAGAACTGAGTGCACGAGGCAAGTGAGAAACAACATGACAAGGAGGTCCTTCAACCTACACGCCCTCTGATGACCGATGATGAGAAGTGCGGTCTGAAATTTAAACCCGAAATTCAGGTGTTGCCCCTTTAAATAATGACGTGGGTTATCACCTTTCTAGGACTTTTGTAGCAAAAATGAGGGCAAAAGCATGAAATTAATCATTTTTTTCCTAAATTCTGCTACACATAAAGAGAAAACACATTGCAAATCAATTAACGAGACCAAAAAAAAAGGGTTTGACTAACGTTAACGGAAAGCACTATTGCTTCTCAAGAATAAACTCAGAGTTTGAGGGACTTACTTTTTCCGGTCTCCAGCTGGTTTTAATTGAAGGAGCTTCTGCATGGCTAAGAGGAGATCGCGGATACAGAATGACACCAGGCTGTTGAAGACTGTAAAGGAATAACAGGCACAGAGTCATTTTTTTGGAGAACACGGCACCAACATCATAGAATCAGAATTCTTACAGCACAGAAAGCCATTCAGCCCATCGTGCCTGCAATGGTTCCAGTGCCTATTACTTTTACTAAGAATTACAGTATTTTAATTGAGCATCTGAATTGCTTTCCTTATGTAGATGCATTGAGCAGATTTGATCCTATTCATTTCAAGTAGAAAATTTCAGAACACTACTTTCTTTAAAACAAATATTTTTTCACACAAGTGCAAAAAGTTTTTCTCACATCATATTTTCTTACTAGTTTTCATTCTGAAATATCTTCTTAGCACCTGAATGTTGCTGTAAATGTTGTCTATCAGTGCATTCCACATAGCCAAATGCACTCAGTTCGATCAGATTGACAATCAGAGCAACAACAGAACAGAACAGAAAGCTGAAATTGTGATAAAACTCTCCCAGAGAGAGAGAGAGAGAGCGCAAGGAATTTCCAGTCAATTGAAGCGGATTAGATGGATCACGTAATCCAGTGAATTTGCCATTCAAAATTAAGAAAATAATTATTTCTTTTTGAAACAATCGACAGACAGCTAATCTACAGTCTCACTTTCCAAAATACAACCTTCTTGCTTTCTCTCATCCTCTCCAACCTCAGCAAAGGCTGTGTCTGTCACCAATAACCCTGACTTTTACTACACATTTCTTCAGAAACAGTAACGATCAGGCCAATGTTTTAAAGACAGCCGAGTCAAGTCAAAAAGCAGAGTGGAGTTCGAGTTTACAGTAATCGAGGTAGCAAAGTTGTACAGGCTAGAGAATTAAAACAGCAAATATGTTTTGTGCTAGGTGCAGAGATTGTCACACTGTCAACATCTCCGCAGGAATGAATAATTTGCTTGGGAGTGTTTCACTTTTAGAGGCAGCTAGTTTTTAGAACCAATAGGTTTTCATTTACCTTTGGAGGGTTTACAACCTAAAAGGTGAACAATTGAGTTGTTAGACATTCCCAGCTTTTGTTTTCATGTTTAGTGGAAACACTCATAACTTAGATACAGAGACATTTTCAGTATTACTTACAGTTTTAGATGGTTCTGCAGAAGTTTTCATGTGTAGAATTGCTCCTGAGAAATGGTGCGCGTAGTTAGAGTTTTTAATGCTAGATTACCTTAGAGTAAGGAGTTAGTAATAGGCCCAGACTGGAAGTGTTTGGATAAAATCCGGATGAGGATATCTGAAGTGGAGAATATTTAGACTCGGGTATATGACAGCTTTTCCTTGAAGCTATTGGATTATCCAGACTGAGAGTTGAAGTCAAATTAAAACCATTAAAGGGGTTATATAAAAGGATTTTCTGGTGTGAATACTGTTCAAGGGTGCTTTTGGCTATTGTACAGGGACGTTTTGGGAATCGTTTTTGAGGTTAATGGCATTATATTTCATTGTACATTTGAAAACTTTTAAGTTTGTGTTATAAATAAATAATGTCTTATTCTATTTTATCTTCATTCTTTTGGCTTAATAAAACTCTTTTATCGTTAAGGACAAATTTGCAACATTGCCTGCTTATATTTCATGGAGAGACCACCTCATAAAAACCATGAAGAAACAAAATGTGATCCATCAAGCCAGCTTTCAATGAGTGATCTGACTTGTTCTATAATATAGTCAGCTGGGATCCTAACAAAACACAATAAAATGACCTCATAATTGGCAAGCTCAGTGTGAAAAGAGTTACAGGAGGGTTATTGTAAAGAAGAAATAGTATCAAGCTTGCACAGTAAGCTGGACTGAGATACAGGCAGAGGAGAGAGAGTTTTACACTGAGTCGGTCTATATCGTTCCTTCACATTTGTTCTTGCAATGTGGATATTTTACTGACTCCAGCATTCATACTCATCCCTGGTCACCCTGAGGGGATGGCGGCCTTTCGTGTAGACCATGCCCCATAGTGATGGCACCTTCCACTGTAGTGCCCAACAATGAAGGAGCCTGACGTATAACAAAATCAAGGTAGGTCACCATTTCTTGCAGGAGGTGTGCGTCAAATCCAGTGGGCCGAACATCCATCCAATGAATAACTCAATGCCTGGATGGTGTTGAGCATTATTGAGAGGACAGGTGAGAACTGAACAGTAATGCTTATTGGAACTTTACCTATTGACTCTGTTTGCCCTACTCTTCTAGCCATAGTTTGGAACAGCATAAAGCCATATTTTTCTCCTGGGCGGAGTAGTTGAGAGAATTTTAAGAGAAAAGTAGGCCACTGCCTGAAGAGAATGTAGGATATGGTTGTGGGATCAGCGATAGACCACGCTTACACTCACAGCCAAGAGCCAAATGACCTCATTGCCTGTTGAACACACTATTTTAACAGGGTCTGAACTTTCTAAAACAAATATGAGAAACAGGAAGAAAACTGTAAGTAAATGTGAGCGAATCGTAAGGAGAAGAAAATGTTCTAAAATTACTTGTCAACATGGACCATCCAGGATTGAATGTGAATAACGCGTGAACGTTGACAGGGAACCGACAGGAATAGGAGATGTTTTACTGAGGCTTAAAACTGGACAAATGGTGTGTGGTGGATGTATAAATGCAACGGCTGCCTTGCGAAAAGCCAACACGACTCATTCTTCCCATAAATCCATAGCTCTTGGACGTGTAATCTCAAGAATGTTTTGAGCCCTCGGTTTATGGATTTACTTGATTGCTACAAATCACACCAAAGTCAATTGAAGGGGAGTTGGTTTGAATTCAACGTTAGCAACAAGATAGAAATGTAAACCAGTCTGTACTGACCTCAATAAAGCATCAAGGTTAGAGGCACTGGATAAGAACCCATGTCTGTTGTGTTGAATGTGTATCAATATTACTGGCATAATTAGATATTGATATTCAGCTCTTTTTCCACATTGCCCTCCTTTCCAATCAATGTACAAACTGCTTATCCCTGTCTTTAGTCTTCAGGGGCCAGGTCAAATTTCACTTTGCAAGTTATATATAGATTTAATGGAAGTCAGTTTAAATTAAACCACATAAAACGCAATGCAAAGTGCTTAACACCAAATCTGTAATCACCTTTAAATTAACTGAACAACTTAATAATATGGTGCTCGTGCACTCGCTGTGTGGGGGGGAAAGAGAGGGAGAGAGAGAGAGCGCGAGAGAGAGAGCGCGAGACCAAGCTACCTAACTGGAGATAAATCCCTCCCAACCCAGGCAAGCAACTTGACTGATGGACTGGTCCTACTGTTGGTCTCCTTAACCCCCACCCAC
Source organism: Rhincodon typus (assembly GCF_021869965.1). NCBI lineage: Eukaryota > Metazoa > Chordata > Chondrichthyes > Orectolobiformes > Rhincodontidae > Rhincodon > Rhincodon typus. The sequence goes on from NC_063362.1 coordinate 7,926,012, forward strand.
CCAAACTAGCCGCTGCCCTCCAACACCACCTGCTAGCGTTTGAAAGAGAATGTATTCCAATCTGTCGAAGGACAGTGGGATACTCATCCCATGAACCCATGCTGTCCAGCACACTAAATGATATACCTTGAGAAGATAACATTCACATTTCCAAATGCAACTGACAAACGCTCAATGTAAACCGGATACTTTCGAATCAACCTGTTCAGAGACGGTGTTACCTCTGGACTAGGTGGGACTTGAATCAAAACTTCCTGGCCCAGAGTTAGGGATATTACCACTGTGCCAGAGAGGCCCCACACTCAGGGTAACCTTTTCTTCCATTGGATATAGACATCACTGGCGAGGCCAGCATTTATTGCCCATCCCTAATTGCCCAGAGGGCAGTTATGAGTCAATCACACATTGCTGTGGGTCTGGAGTCACATGTAGGCCAGACCAGGTAAGGATGGCATATTTCCTTCCTTAGAATGATGCCCACATCCCACAAGTGGAAAAAAAGAAGTTCTCTTTTCTCAAGATGAAAAAGGACACGAGTTATGTGGATTTTTCCTGGCAATTGATTCACGGTCATCCTTAGACTCTTAATTCCAGATATTTATTGAATTCAAATTCCACCATCTGCCATGGCGGGATTCGAACCTGGATCCCCAGAACCTGTGTCTCTGGATTAACAGTCCAGCAATAATACCACATGGCCATTGCCTTCCCTATAATTATGACGAATACGAGGTAGACCGCGTGTCAGACAGTGTCCTTTCTCATTTCTTTGCCTGAATGTTTTCCGTTATTTAATTCCTACGCTTTAATGGAGCCTAGAATCCCACATTTCAGTACAGGTGCAAGGTTTTGCATTTACATGGTGCCTTTCACAGTGAGATACTGAAGTGTTTTACATCCTGTCCTGTATTTCTGAGGTGTAGTACTTGGCGTAATGTAGATTTCACTGAAAAATAATGTTTTTAAAAAAAAAAAAATTGCAAAGCTCAGCCATAGTCAAAAAAGTCTGGGCAGCATGGGACCAGTGAACTACTGAAAAGTTGACCAGAGTCTGCACTCCCCAAATCCAGCCGTCAATCCTGCAAAAAGTTCCATCCGGACTGACGGGAATGATCAATGTAGCCAAAATACAAAACGGCAGATTCCAGGGGAAAGAACCACAGGGGAAGGTAATAGTTAATTCAGCAGAATTAATGATTTTTGAGTGGAGGCCAGATATTTAAACAGCTTTATCAATGCTGGAAATGGAACGGAGGGACATACTTACACCCACGAGAAAGTTTATCACACTTCAACATCAGTTTCTGCAATTTGCAAAAGATTTTTTCTAACCTAATTGTGCAGTTTGACTGAGCTCACACCAATGATCGCTTTGTAAAATAACTTGACATGGTGGCTCAGTGGTTAGCACTGCTGCCTCACAGCGCCAGGGACCCAGGTTCAATTGCAGCCTCAGGCAGCTGTCGGCGTGGGTTTCCTCCGGGTGCTCCGGTTTCCTCCCACAGTCCAAAAATGCGCAGGCCAGGTGGATTGGCCATGCTAAATTGCCCATAGTGTGCAGCGATGTGTAGATTAGGCGCGTTACAGGGGAAAGGGGCAAGGATGGGTTTGGGTGGGATGCTCTTTGGAGGGTCGGTGTTGACTTGTTGAGCCGAAGGGCCGGTTTCCACACTGTAGGGATTCTGATGTCGATGAGTGTAGCACTGGCGTGAAGAAGACTGTTTGTAGATAGCACCACTCAGCCCTCCCGATGCTGCAGGCCCCCAATTTTCGAACATCCCATTTACAAACGTTCGTACTTTTGAAAGTGATGCCATACAGGGGTGTGGTTTTAAAGGGCTGACAAACTAACATTTCCTGCTCCTACAAACAGCCACTTTACCCTGTTCTGTGTTGTATTCCGACTCGTGTATAAATGACTTGCAAACAGACTCAGAGGAGAACTCAGTCACAACCCAGAGCTGTCACTTATGTTTGATGATTGAATGCCCACCACAGGTGCTCCATCCGTCTGTAAACTGTAAACCCCTTTTCCGGCTTCACCAGACTCGTTCCTGGGCTCAAGGGCTCATCTTATAAAGGCCCAACCTGTCCAACCTATATCCACTGGAGTGTGGGCGAATGAGAAGTGAACTTACTGAACCCTGCAAGATTTTGAGGGGACAAGATAAGGTGGTTACCCAGACAACTGTTTCTCAATTCTGAGGAAGGGTCACCGGACCCAAAACATTAACTCTGATTTTTTTCTTCACAGATGCTGCCAAACCTGCTGAGCTTCTCCAGCAACTTCTGTTTTTGTAACGGTTTCTCTTAGTGGGAGACTAAAACTAAGGAATAGTGTTTTAAGAATTTTAAGATTGAATGAGAAGAATCTCTCTCATCTCCAAGTATCATTAAGCGTAGACTGCTCTTCCTCAGTCAATTGTGGTGGCTGGGTTTTTGACTTATATGATGCTGAGTTAGATCGATTTTCAAAATCAATGGGAAGTTGAGGATTAATGGTGGGCATGGTGGGGGGGACTTACTGAATGGGGGAGCAGAAACAAGGGGCTGAATGGCCTACTCCTGTTTGTAAATTCGATGTTGCTCTGTTCCTCTGTAAATGGCTACTCAGCAGTCTTGCTGAAGGGCTATGTTATCCGGTGACATTTTCCCAATGACTGTAGATTTGTGAAGCAATCTATCTGCTTACCAATACCAGACATCGAGGAACACCGTTCATAAACGGCTTTAGGGTCATACAGCACAGAAATAGACCCTTCGGTCCAATTCATCCACATCGGAGGGGGAGGTTGCACAAGACAGAGTCACTGTGGGGTGGAAAAGCTAGAAATTTTACAGGTAATAGGTAAGAATGGAGCCAGAGCAGACAGGGAGTAGGGTAAGGGAGGCCAGAGAGATCAAATAATGAAAGGCAAAAATAGAGAAGCACAAGGAACAAAACTGGTTTGGGGCAAGGTATACATGCTACAACAGAATTATAACCAGAAAATAGCAGCAGAAAAATTGATGGAATTAAAGTGCATTAAAAAATTATTCATAAGATTTGGGCAAATCTCACTGACTAGACCAGTATTTGTTGCCTAATTCTCTAATTGCCCTCGAGAAGGTGATGGTAAGCTGTCTTATTTAATCACTGCTGTCCTTGGGATGTTCAGGAAACAGTTCCAGCAACAATGAAGGAACAGCAATGCTTTTCCAAATCAAGATGGTCAGTGGATGGAGGAACCTGCAGGGGGTGCTGTTCCCATGTACCTGCTGCCCTTGTCCTTCTAGATGGTAGCGCTCTCAGGTGTGGAAAATGTTTCAAAGTAGCAGTGGTGAGTTTCTGCACATGGTGGAAGGAGTGAATGTTTAAAAGGTGCTGGAACAGGGTACCAATCAAGCAAGATGCTTCATCTTGAAGGTTATTGAAGGCGAAACTTCTACATCTTTCAGATGACAGCGAAATTGGACTGTACAAAGCGAATGGTCTGCAACATTGAGTACATAACACTACACCTTGCTCCTAACCACTAACAGATGACAACCACAAAATAGTGGTGATACCAGAAGTGGCCATTCAGCCCATCATGTCAATGCCAGCTCTCTGCAAGAGAGACATGGTTAATGATGTTCCCCCATCCCCTCCCCCAGTCCTACATTTCTCCATCTTCAGTTGCTTATCCAATTCCCTTTTGAAAGTTGTGACTGAATTTGCCACAGCCACACTCTCAGGGACAACATCCCTGAAACTGACCAGCTCACTGCGTGAAAATGTTTTTTTTTTTAGAAACGTGCGGCCATTGGTCTCTTTGCCATTTGTTTCAAAAATGACACAGTTAGACAGGTAAAGACCCACTGATCCATCAGCCTGTCCCACAAAACTTGGTTATACTGTACATGATTTCTCCATCTGTCACAAGCCCACAGGGTCATCTGAAATCAAAGAATAATGCAGGACAATTTTGGGGAAGAAAAGTGCAGAGAACTCCCTTTGTGTCTCATTTTGGCCATCTAACCTAATCCAGAAGATCTCTCAGGCTCAGGGTCCCTGATAGCACCCACACATAAAACTGTTCAAATTCAAATTTATTTTTTTTTCGCTTGAAAAAAAAAGTCAATGAGCGATATTCGTTTGTTGGAATGAGCCAAATGAATTAAAATAGCACTTACCTTTCTAATGGAAAAACAAATGAATTATTAAGATTTTTAAACCAAGTGCCTTTGAATGAAAAAGTATAGACTGCTTTGATAATACTATCTTAGTTTGCTTGCCATAAATCTAGAGGTCACATTTCAAATTCTGAAAGAGGTAGCCCAGAAAGGAAAGTCAAATTCAGAGGTGGATCAGGATAAAAGTAACATTCTTTTTTAAGGAATATAACTGCTTTAAAATATGTATCTTGGGTACCATCCCAACCCATGATAATTTGATGTAACAGCCATTAAAGAGATGAATTAAGAGAAAAGAAATTTGGTTTAATGTAAAATAAAACAAAGATCTGCAGATGCTGGAGATCTGAAACACAAACAGATATTGCAGGAGAAACTCAGCGGGTCTGGCAGCGTCTGTGGGGAGAAAGCAGAGTTAATGTTTCAGGTCTGGTGACTCTTTGTCAGAACTCACGAAGGATTCATTCTGCTTTCTCCCCACAGACGTGCCAGACCTGTTGAGTTTTGCCAGCAATTTCTGTGGGTATACTCTGTGCTGTCATTAGTTGCAGTCCCAGTCTAAGTGCGCACATGCAACTTTGCAGGTTTCTGTAAAACAGCCACTGCATTATTAAGAGTAAATATGCGACAGTAGACTAGGTGTTAGATTATAGGTTTGTAATTAATATTGAAAAGCTTGGCAGTTTTGCTTTTGTTTTGAGAATGTGGCAATGCTGCTGAAATGGAGTAGTTTCCACTCTGTAAAGACGCTTCTTTTCAGCATAAAAAGTGGTGGGAAAGGGAACTCAACTACAATTAATGCATCAACTTTCAACGAGGCATAATTTTCACATCTTAAGCTGTGCATGTGAAGTGCACAGTACCTCACTGTCCTATTGAAGATCCCACTGCTACCAGCATGTCTTACCACCTGGCTACCAAGCTCTGGTGGCTTATGCCTAAAGTAGCTCACTACCACTAATCCTCCATTCCCTGTTGGTTAAGGGCACTAGTGATCATCAGTGGTAGAAGATAGACGACAAGAGAGAGCCTCAACAACATCAATGGGCACGATTAACATGAACCAGTTTGGCATAATGACAATTGTCAGGCATCAAGTATCTGTCCCCATTGCACCTCGAGCAAGACTAATCATTTCTCTATCCAAATATCCTGAGACAGCATCGTAATGGATGCAGATCAATACAGCTTAATGTTAATGGTGGCTCAGTGGTTAGCACTGCTGCCTCACAGCGCCAGGGACCTGGGTTCTATTTCGCCCTCGGATGACTGTCTGTGTGGAGTTTGCACATTCTCCCCATGTCTGTGTGGATTTCCTCCGGTTTCCTCCCACAGTCCAAAGATGTGCAGGTTAGGTGGATTGGCCATGCTAAATTGCCCGTAGTGTTCAGGGATGTGCAGGTTAGGTGGGTTAGCCATGGGAAATGCAGGGTTACAGGGATAGGGTAGAGGGGTGGGTCTGGGTGGGATGCTCTTCAGAGGGTTGGTGTGGGCTCGATGGGCCGAATGGCCTGTTTCCACAGTGTGGGGAATCTATGATTAACGCTTTCAGAACCATCACCCTGTCCAACAGGCTCGGGTTTCCTGTGTTACTGAAGGGATAAGCACAGTGCCAATAACGGGAACATATATCACAGACTGGTGTTTTGCTGCTGAAATCTGGCTCCTCAGCCCGGCAACAGATCCCTGGATTACTAAAAGTAAATTGCACCCTCAAATCTGTGGACACATGACAGGGCAGAATTGGAGGAGGGAAGAGAGTATGGGACCTTGGAGGTGGTGACACAGTGAGGCTATGCAGAGATTAAAAAAACCCACAAATTAATGTTTTAAAAATAGAAGTGTTACTTAACTGGGGCTGATGTAAGTGAGCGAGCACAGGGGATGATGGACAAACAGGAGCTGGCATACCAGAAGCAGAGGTGTGGATGGGCCAAAGTTTACAGAGTATGTTTGGACTGAAATGCAATGATGTACAACTGTCCTTCATGGCCCACCATTGTCATGTGACCTCTGCTATGTGGCCCCCTTTCTGCAAGTAGCTGAATAAAGATACTGTCGTAACAAGACTCTTGTCCCACAAGCATGCAACACAGCCTCAGCTCCACTTGGACACCGTGTGTTGAAGAGTTGAACAGAAGCACAACTACTAAAAGAGGAACACAGAAACATCCAGTGCTGCTAAGAGCTATTACAACCCGATGAAACAAACAAAGAAGCAGACCGAGCTGAAACATTGGGGTGAGTTCCATACTGTAGGCATTCTATGATGATTCTATGATTAATTCTTTCAGAATGGCTGCAATTTTATCTCTTCAGGCCCCTGTTGATAAAGAAAGGGGATACGGAAAAGAATTGGTCATTTTCCCACTCGTGACAAAATAACAAGATTATGATCGATTTAAGTAATGAGCCAGGGTAGCACCGACTCATTACATTTTTTGTCACTGTTGGGAACTGCCTGTTGCCCAATGTATTGCAACTTATATCTCAAAGAGCAGAAAAAACAGACTACAGAGATCTTATATAAGCCCAGAAAAAAAAAAACACGTTGAATCTAAACTGAATGCTACATATGAGATAACAAGGCGTAGAGCTGGACGAACCCAGCAGGCCAAGCAGC
>NC_063362.1:7932889-7996650 GCF_021869965.1 Rhincodon typus
AAACACGTTGAATCTAAACTGAATGCTACATATGAGATAACAAGGTGTAGAGCTGGATGAACACAGCAGGCCAAGCAGCATCAGAGGAGCAGGAAGGCTGACGTTTCGGGCCTAGACCCTCCTTCAGAAAGAAGGGTCTTCTGAAGAAGGGTCTAGGCCCGAAACGTCAGCCTTCCTGCTCCTCTGATGCTGCTTGGCCTGCTGGGTTCGTCCAGCTCTACGCCTTGTTATCTCAGATTCTCCAGTATCTGCAGTTCCTGCTATCTCTGAATGCTACATATGAACAGCATTTGTTTAACATTAGAGCATGTGGTGAAAAAGTGTTAGATACATGACTGAATTAACAGCTCACAGAATCCTGCAAAGTCAGGGACCTGAAAGATGATCTCATTAGGGATAGAGTTATCAAAAGAACAAGATATCCTACTCTCGCACCACAAATGCTAACATACTCTGACTCTCAATGTTAAAAATAACACATAGGAGCTTGTAAGTCAGCGGTTACAGATCATATGCTGGAGAACAGGCGAGCTGGTTGAAAAGCAGCCCAGACTTTTCAAGCACACATAATCTGGAGGAAAGCAATAAGCATCCAGAGAAAGGCCAGCGGAAAGATAAAGTCATCCTGCAAATATGACAGAGATGGTCAGATCAAACAAGCGAAACATGTCTACTGTGGGGTAAACAGCATTTTAACTGCAAGAAACAAAACCACTTTGGACACAAGTGTTTCTTGAGGAAGAAAACAAGAAGGCGATAAAGACCATGGTGACTATTGCCACAAGAGATGTGAGACACGAAGAAGAAATCGAGCTACAATTCAAATAATTCAACCTACGCCTGATGGCAGGTTGGCAATGTCAAGCCTAAAGCAGAAAATTTGCTTACAACCATCACAATGAACAGAGCAACACAAGATTATCAAACAAATATGAAATACCAGATAGACACGGGGGCTTCCAGTAACACTATGAATCTCACAGGCCCCGGTACCCCTTCACTGGATGGCAATGCCAAAAGGCAACCCTTAAAGTGTAATGTTGAGTTTCTGTAACAGATCGATGCTCAGTCCAAGGGGACAATGTAGTCAGAGAACCCAGTGACAAGACTGTGGACCAGACATGAGACACAATGCTAAAGTCACATTCCTCAGCAGAAACAAGTCAAATGTTTGGACAAATACCACTAAAGATTTCAGATAGGCCCACCCACATTGATGCAATGGTCAAGAAGGCAGAACAACACCTCTACTTCCTCAGGAGGCTCAGGAAGTTTGGCATGTCCACAAGAACTCTTACCGATTTTTGTAGATGCACCATAGAAAGCATCTAATCCAGATGCATCACAGCTTGGTATGGCAACTGCTCTGCCCAGGACCATAAGAAATTACAGAGAGTTGTGATCACAGTCCAGTCCATCACACAAACCAGCCTCCCATCCATTGACTCCATCTATATCTTTCGCTGCCTGGGGAGGCAGCCAAGATCAAAGACCCCTCCCACCCCATTTATAATCTCTTCCATCAGGCAGAAGATACAAAACACATGTGCCTACGGGTTCAAGAACAGCTTTTTCCCTGCTGTTATTAGACTTCTGAATGCACCTCTCAAATTTTAAATTTAACGTTGGTCTCACTCTTAGTCCACAAAAAAAAACCAAAAGAACTGTGGATGCTGTAAATCAGGAACAAAAACAGAAGTTGCTGGAAAAGCTCAGCAGGTCTGGCAACATCTGTGAAGAAAAATCAGAGTTACATTTCGGGCCCAGTGACCCTTCCTCAGAACTGATGGTATCGAGGAAAATGTTGGTTTTTATGCAGCAGATGCAGGGGGAGGGGGTAAGGTGTAAACAATAGATGGGGTTAGAGTCCAAAGAGAAGAACAGTTGGACAGACAAAAAAAAACAGTTGATAACGATCTGACTAGGAGAGTGAATAGCCATTAATAGGGACTGTTAGTGACTAACAACAGGGGGTGTGTAATGGCAGGTTATGTGGTAACAAGACCTGGTGTGTGGGGTGGGGGCTGGGGCATGGGAGAGTTTAGGCCCTAAAATTATTGAACTCAATATTGAGTCCGGGGGGCTGCAAGGTCCCCAAGTGGAAAATGAGGTGTTGTTCCTCCAGCTTGCACGGAGCTTCACTGGCATTGGATACACTGTTAGTGCTTCAAGTTAACAAAGCACTGAGATTGGATGGGATGCCAACGATACTAAAGGAAGTGAGTGTGGAAATTAGAGGCAGAGACAACAACTGTTCAATCTTCCCTCGATTCAGAGGAGGCCAGAGAACTGGAGAATTGCAAACACTGTCCTTGTTCAAAAAAAATGGTTGTACAGATGGACCATCAATTACAGGCCAGTCAGTTTAACTTTGGTAGTGGAAAACTTAAAAAAAAATACAATTATTCAGGATAATATTAGTAACTGTATGGAAAAATGTTGGTATATTCGAAAGAGTCAGTGTGGATTTGAGGGAAAATTGCATCCAACTAACGGGTTTTTTTTTGAAGAGGTAACAGAGAGGACGGGTGACGACAAGGCTGTTGCCATAGTGTACACAGATTTTCAGAAGGTTTACAATAGACTTATAGAGTCATACTGCACAGAAATAGGCCCTTTGGTCCAAATCGTCCATGCTGAACAGATATCCTAAATTAATCTAGTCCCATTTGTCAGCATTTGGCCCCTATCCCTCTAAACCCTTCCTATTCATGTACCCATCCAGATGCCTTTTAAATATTGTAATTGTACCAGCCTCCACCCCTCCCTCTGGCAGCTCATTCCATACACACATCACCCTCTGTGAATAGGTTGCCTCTTAGATCCCTTTTAAATCTTTCCCCTCTCACTTAAACCTATGCCCTCTAGTTTTGGTCTCCCCTATCCTGGGGAAAAGACATTGGCTATTCACCCTATCCATGCCCCTCATGATTTTATAAATCTTCCTTCTGGAAATATTCACAAATTAGTAAGAAACATTACAGATAGTGGAATAAACAGGACAGTAGCAATACTGATACAAAATTGGCTGAGCAACAGGAAACAGGTTAATGGTTAATGAATTTTTTTGGGGCTGAAATACTTGTAGTGGAATTTCCCCAGGGGTCAATCTTGGGACCCTTGCTTTTCCAGGTATATATCAATGATCTAGATATTAGTGCGCAGGGAACAATTCCAAAGTTGTGGATAACACAAAATTCTGGAGAATTGTAAACTGTGAGATGACAGTGTAGAACTTCAAAAGGACATTGACACATTGGTAAAGCGGGAGGATAGGTGGCAGATTAAGTTAGGAGTTGGGACATCATGTTGAGGTTGTATGGGATGTTGGTCAAGCATCTTCTGGAATACTGTGTGCAGTTCTGATTGTCCTGTCACAGGAAAGATATTAAACTGGAGTGGGTTCAGAAAAGATTTACCAGAATGTTACTGGGAATGGAGGGTTTGAGATAAGGAAGAGGCTGGATCGACTGGGCCTTTTTTTCACTGGAGTAGGATGTTGAGTGATGACCTTACAGAGGTTGAAAAAAATCATGAGGGACACAGATAGGGTGAATGGCAGGTGTCTTTTCCCTGGAATTAGGGATTTCAAGACTAGGTGACATATTTTTAAGGTGAGAGGAGAAAGATTTTTAAAAATACAAGGGACAATGCTTTTCACACAGAATGGTTTGCACGTGGAATGAACTTCCAGAGAAGTAGTGGATGTGGGTATAGTTATAACATTTAAAAGACATTTGGATAAGTGTATGAATAAGAAACGTTTGGAAGGATATGGGCCAAGCGCAGGCAGGTGGGACTAGTTTAGTTTGGGATTATGGTCAGCATGGACTGGTTGGACCGAAGGGTCCATTTCCACGCTGTATGACTCTGCGACTCTAAGTGCGAGGTGACACACTTTAGCACAAGGCATGTGGAGAGATGGTGTAAAATAAAGTGCACTATTCCAAGGGTGTACAGCAGCAGAGGAATCTGGGTGTATTTGTAAATCAAAGGTGGCAGGACAAGAGCTGTTAATACAGCATTTAGTATTCTGGGATTCAGGGCAGAGGGTATAATGGCACAACTGAAGTTTTCCCCCACTTTCATCAGTGCTACAAGTACATGAATGGAAAAGTGGAGCAGGGCCAGTTTGCTTAGAATAAGCTGCGACTCTCTGAATCCAATCCACTTTGATGCTTCACTAATATTTTCACTATTAGACAACGATTACAGTATCTGGTGTTTTTCCTAGAAGTGCAGCACGATGCACATCCGAACTCGGTCTCTAAAACAGAATGAGTAGATTAGACCTTCGACGCGTGTGATTTCAGAACATTGCCAGAAGCCAAATGCTGTTGGAACAGTTCGGAAATAATTGATGGTCTCAAAGCTGTGGCATTACTTATTGCATACATTAGTCACTTTAAAAATAAGGCAGGCCAGGCACACTGAAGCAGATTTATGAGAATGTTAAGTTCTATGGTACATATGGGGCTAGATTCCCAGCACAATCCAATTTTAAAGGAGAACAGGAGTGGGAGAAATATACATATGGGATATACATGTACAGTAAGCAACTCAGGGCAAAATTACAATTGAAAAAGCAGCCAATACAAAATAAACAAGCTCACGACACAGCATCCCCTTGGGGTTTTTATTAGAACTAGATGCTAATGTCACTGGTAAGGACAGCACTATTGTCCTTAAAGGACAGAATGTTCCTTCCATTATTTTAATTAAGGGCCAAACTTCATTTTAAGCTTCTAACACCTCTTTTAAAATAGCAGAGAGTTACTTGATAAAAGAAAATACATTGAAGTGACTAATTGTTTGTGTTCTGTCCCATAGAATCATAGAACTATACAGTACAGAAGAGCCCTTTTGGCCCATCAAGTCTGTACTGCCAAAAATATACCACTACAGATCATTTCCTGTATCAGACCCATTGCCTTCAGTGTTATATCACATTGAGCACTCATCCAAGTACTTTTTAAAGGTTATGAGGTTTCCTGCCTCAACTACCCTCCCTGGCAGTGCATTCCAGACCCCCCCATCACCCTCTGGGCAAAAAGGCTTTACCTCCAATACCTTGTAAACCCTCCTGCCTTTCAATTTAAAATCATGCCCCCTTGTTATCAACCCAAAGAAATGGGAACAGCTGCTTTCTGTCTGCCCTGTCCATAACCCTCAATCTTACACACCTACATCAGATCCCCCCTCAACCTTCTCTTCTCCAAAGAAAACAACCTGAGCTTATCCAGCCTCTCTTCATTGCTGAAATGCTCTGTCTCTGGCAACATTCTATTGAAGAGTCACCGGACTTGAAAGGCTAACTCTGCTTTCTTCCCAAAATTGCTGCCGTATCTGCTGACATTCTCCAGCAATTGCTGTTTGTGTGTCAGATCTCCAGCATCCATGGTTCTTTGTTTTAACAACATTCTGGTGAATCTCCTCTGCATCCTCTCTAGTGTAACCATATCTGTCCTATAGTGTGGTGACCAGAACTGCACACAGTACTCTGGTTGTGGCCTATCCAAAGTTCTGTACAGTTCCAGCATGACCTCTCAGTTATTACATCTTTAAGAAACATGCTCATGATAGTAACATTGTATGGTACCATGTGACCTCAGGGGATAGGGATCTCACACTCCATCTTAAAATCAGGCCACTTGAAACATGACATGATACTTTTTAACTGAATAGTCTAATACTAGCCCAAACAGTGTTTGTGTATCAAGCGTTTGTCTATAAATAATAAGGTGTAATAAACCGTTCTGTTTGTTTCTTCAATATTGTGTGATCCACATCTATTTCTTCCGATTCAAGGGATAACATAAGCATTGCTGCATCGGGTAAAGATATCATCTGGAGGCAAAACACACATCATCTGGAGAAAGGCCGCTGTAGTCCGCACTTACCACTGCAATAAAAATGGATGGGTATTTGCATTCCCAATCCAGCCGTACCCATCATTTTAGCTTTCAAGCCCCTGCACACATTCATCGGTTCAGTCAATAAAGCTCTAAATTAATTTAGAACTCCAAAATCATTTGCAAGCAATTAATAAAGCTATGCTCATTTGCAGAAAACCCTTAATCTAACATCCACTCGCTCAGATTTTCAGTGTAAATATTTGCTCAGTTAATGGGATACATTATTCTGATTCTCAATATTTTAACTGCAGTTGACAGACTCACCCAAACTGTCTTCAACTTTGTATTTGCCGGGTTCCCCACCAGCATCTCCTCCTTTCGTGGTGGAAACAGCAGCTTTAAACGCCATCACGATGTCATGCAACAGCCTGAAGGTCAACTTGTCCTGCAAATTGGAGAGATTCAGGGCATCTTCAAAACATAGAAATGCACAAGACCCCAGTATCGGTGGTTATACGGCAGCTAAGGATGTAAAACGATCACAAACCAGAAATGCTGGAGAAACTCAGCACGTCTGGCAGCATCTGGGGAGAGAAAGCAGAGTTAACGTTCCAGGTCAAAAACTGCAGAAGGGTCACTGGACTCGAAACGTTAACTCTGTTTCTCTCTCCACGGATGATGCCAGACCTGCTGAGTTTCTCCAGCAACTTCGGTTTCATAGAACACAGAACAGCACAGTACAGGCCCTTCGGCCCATGATGCTATACCGACCTATTATCCTACTAAGATCAAATTTCTGTTTCAGATTTTCAGCTTCCACAGTTTTTGATTCTTATGTAAAATGACCATTTCACTTGACATCAACAGGTAAAGCTACAGTTTTGGGCGACGCGTGTATCCAATCCTAGTTTGGTGTTACAGGCAGAGATAAACACATGCCAACAAGAGCCTGAGCTACTGATGTCCCTTTCATGGCCTTGAGAAGATGCAACAAACAAACCTTCAATTAAAGCTTAATTTTTCCATGGCAAACTTTAAAAGCACTTTAAAATATTATTCATTCACTGGATGAGGGCATTGCTGGCTAGGTCAGCATGTAATTGCCAGAAGGCAGCTAAGAGTCAACCACATTGCTTCCTCAATTAAAAAAGCTCCTCCAATTCGTCAATACCCCATTTTTTTTTTAATATTCATAGGATGAGGGCAATGCTGCCTAGGCATTAATTACCCAGAGGGCAGTTAGGAGTCAACCACATTGCTGTGGGTCTGGAGTCACATGTAGGCCAGACCAGGTAAGGATGGCAGTTTCCTTCCCTAAAGGACATCAGTGAACCAGATGGGTCTTTCCAACAATTGGCAATGGTTTCATGGTCATCATTCGACTCTTAATCCCAGGTTTTTATTGAAATCACATTCCACTATCTGCCGTGTTGGGATTTGAACCCGAGCCCCCAGACCATTACTTGGGCCTCTGGATTATCGGTTCAGCAATAATACCATTAGGCCAGTGCCTCCCTAGGCTGCAGTATATTGTAGAAAGGTTCCAGGTTCCATTTCTGGTCTGCCATGCGTTAACAGATCTCACTCAGTTAACAGCAGGAAAGCTGTATCTTCCCTCAATAACCCATCCCACAGCGCGAGGACGGGAGTTAAAAGGGCAGACAACTGTGGGCTTTTCAATCCTGACAGCTATGCAGTGACTCCTTTGGGAAAGGTATTTGGAAAGTTCCAATCACCAAAGAAGAAGCGAAGCTCAGCTGCATGACTATTTACAAAAGCGAAGACCAATAAATCAAACCCACTCAACTTATATCTAAAGAGGTGTCTCTTTGCTGAGATACACCCAGCCTCCATAAAAGTGCACCTCATGTCAAAGTCCAGAAGTAATTAGTGAGGAAAAAATATAAAAGGAATCAAACTCGGATCCACATGGGTCTAGTTCAGGTCACATTTTGCTATTTACAGTTAATTCTGTGTTAACAGTGGCGCTTCAAGAACGCTTTGTTCTTCTATTTGAAACACTCAGTCAGTTTGGAACAATGTTATTTATATAAAAAAAAAGTTTGCAATCCAGTTATGGCACTTTGTTTCAGATTCCAAACCATTTACAACTCAACTAAACATCCGCAGGGGCTGGATGAGACAATGCACTGACAAACTTTATTTTTCTTCAGTTACTGCGCTCCGTGTCAGGCTATCTTCAGCTGACATGCTACTGATCAGAAGTGATGTTACAGACTATGGAGTGCCCACCTCACAGGCAAAAATCGACAGCTACAGGTAAATCAGTGTAGGAACAAATTACTGTAGATGCCAGAATCTGAACTGAAAACAACAAATGCTGGAGATCACAGCAGGTCAGACAGCATCTGTGGAGAGACAGCAAGCTCACGTTTCGAGTCTACATGACTCTTCATCAGAGATTCAGCTTCGGCTCAGATGAAGAGTCATCTACACTCGAAACATTCGCTTGCTCTCTCTCCACAGATGCTGTCTGACCCGCTGTGATCTCCAGTATGTTGTTGTTTTCGGAGATGAATCAACCTTATTGCCTCGACAAGGTGATGGCAATATTTCCACAAAATACAGACTCTCCTTTCCACGAGGCATCTTGCTCTTACTGGGAGGTGGGGTACAGGTTTTAGTGGCGATAGCACCGACTGGCTCTTCAACTTTGTACTAGGCTTGCATAAAATGTTCAATGCTTGTTACAAACTTTCCAATCCAGTACTAAATCGCATTAGGGGGAAATCACAGAATCCCTACAGAATCAGGCCATTTGGCACATCGAGTCCACACCGACCCTCCAAAGAGCATCTCACCCAGACCCAAACTCCTACCCTATCCCTGTAACCCTGCATTTCCCATGGCTAACCCACCTCACCTGCACATCCCTGGACACTATGGACAATTTACCATGGCCAATCCACCCTAACCTGCACATCTTTTGTTAAGAATTACGAACACCAGAACTCTCACTGCCTTTTCCCCTCTGCTCCAACTGGTTTATAGCTTGCTCGCGGTACACAATGGTGGACATTAGATACAATTAGCAGTGAGAAACATTATTGGTAAAACGCACTTCGACCACAATCAGTGTAAGGTAAACTCTAATGTGTGTGTGAAAATATTCCAGGATTTTATTTCACACAGTGCCAAGAATAGCTGCTCACCCTTAACCACATCACACTCACAGAATCCCAACAGTGTGGATGCAGGCCATTCGGGTCATTGAGTCCACACCGGCCCTCCGAAGAGCAGCTTTGCCAGACCCAACCTGCTACCCTGTCCCTGTAACTCTGCATTTCCCATGGCTAACCCGCCTAGCCTGCACATCCCTGGATACTATGGGGAAATTTAGCATGGCTAATCCACCCTAACCTGCACATCTTTGGACTGTGGGAGGAAACTGAAGAACATGGAGGAAACCCAAATAGACACGGAGAGAATGTGCAAACTCTGCACACACTGACAGTCGCCAGAGGGTGGAATTGAACCTGGGTCCCTGGCACTGTGAGGCAGCAGTGCTAACCACTGAGCCATCCCATCTGTGGAAGACTGCAGTGTTTGTAATGTTAATGGTCTGGTTAGCTAGACAAAACGATCCAGAGATGCAAAGCTGAAATGTCACAATGACAGCCAGGGAATTTCACTTTGGGATTTTAGTTAAAGGGTCAGGTTGGAGAAGCTAGGGCTGTTTAAACTGTAGCAAAGGAGCTTGATGACAGAAACCAAACAAAAAAGTCTCCCAGAAACTCAGCTTTGGAGAAAGAAACAAAAAAGATAGCTAATGTTGAGTTCAATACAACCCATCTTCAGAACTTCAAAATTCTGTTCCAAAGAAGAGTGGTACTAGAGACTTAAAATATCTCTCCACAGATGATGCCAGACCTGCCGAGATTCTCCAGTATTTTCTGTTTTTATTTCAGATTTTCAGCACCCACAGTATTTCAATTTTATTGAAGTTTGAGGGGAGGTTTGATTAAGGTGTATAAAATTAAGAACAATTTAGATACTTTTCATTTGTACACACAGTCACATGCCAGTGAAGAAGTCAAACAGTATGTTGGCCTTCATAGTGACAGGCTTTGAGCACAGGAGCAGGGATGTCTTGGTGCAACTGTACAGCGATCTTAGTGAGACCACACCTGGAGTACTGTGTGCAGTTGTGCTCTCCTTATTGGAGGATGGATGTTCTGGCCATTGAGGGAGTGCAACAAAGGTTTAGCAGGCTGATTCCTGGGTTGGCAAGGTGGACACATGGAGAGACTCATCAGTTAGAACTATATCCACCGCAGTTTAGAATGAGAAGTGGGGGGTATTATCTCACACAAACCTACAAAATTCTAACAGGACTAGACGAGGTAAATGTAGGAAGGATGTTCCTGACGACTGGGGAGTCCAGAACCAGGGGGTTCACAGGCCCATTGGTGGACCATTTAGGACTAAGATGAGAAGAAATTTCTTCGCCCAGAGTGTCATGAGCCTTTGGAATTCACTGCTGCAGGAAGCAGTTGAGGCCAAAATATTGATTGCTTTTAAGAATAAGTTAGATATGGTTTATAATACTAAATGCATCAAAAGGTATGGGGAAGAGTGCAGGAATATGGGACTGCGTTGGATGATCAGTCATGATCATAGTGAATGGTGGAGCACGGTCAAAACAGCCGAATGGCCTACTCCTGCTCCTATTTTCTATACTTCTGTACGATAGACAAAAAAGTTCTTTCTTTCCATTAGCTGACAGCACAGGTTTAAACTGGACACAGTTGTAAGGCTTTAGGCAAAAGATGCACGGCTGAGGGAATGCAATAACATTTGAATACGGCAACACACACATACACACGCACACACACCCCGTGCTGGGGATGGCAGGAGCAGAAACGAGCAATGATTTGGAAAAAGACATTTGTTGGTTACAGGAGGGAACTAAGCATACAATCCCATAACAGGGGAAATGAGACTAATTGGGTTACTCTATAGAGAGCAGGAACAAACTCCTGGTGCCACACTAACTCAATGACAGCCACTGCAGAGAGATGAGGCATCAGCAGATTATATAATAATGCCACCATCACATGGTTTTTCAGGAAAACTAAGGGAAGAGAAACTCTGGGAGAGGTTCAATTCTAGCCTCAGGCAACTGTCTGTGTGGAGTTTGCACATTCTCCCCGTGTCTGCGTGGGTTTCCTCCGGATGCTCCGGTTTTCTCCCACAGTCCAAAGATGTGCAGGTTAGGGTGGATTGGCCGTGCTAAATTGCCCATAGTGTTCAGGGATGTTTAGGTTATATGGGTTAGGCATGGGAAATGCAGGGGTAGGGGAATGGGTCTGGGTGGGATGCTTTTCGGAGGGGCGGTGTGGACTTGTTGGGCCAAATGGCCTGTTTCCACACTGTAGGGACTCTATCACTGAGGTGTCACTAGAATGTGTGTGTCTACAACGCAGTAAAAATGAAAAGTTTCAATGGAAAGCAAATAGGAACAAATATCAGTATTTGGAGGACTCATTGCAGTTAGACCTGTACATATGATGAAACATACACCACGTGGACTTCAGTCATTCACAATTACCTAAGGGTAATTGGGAGCATGGAATAAATGCTGGCCCGGCCAGCGACACTGACCATCCAAGAACAAATAACTAACAGAGCAGTTCCCAAATGAGTCAGCAAGGTCGGAAGTGTAAATAACTGATAGAACCAACTCCCCAGTTAAAACTTGGTATTATAGCCAGCGATCAGATTAAATGAAGAGTGACTCAATCTTCTGCAGGAACTATGGAGCTCAATTTTATTAGGCACTTAAGTCAGGATATTTTACAGTACAATTTGAAGCTGAACACCACATCAAACAGACTTGTCCCCAAGGCCACATTCCAATAGGATTTACATTTATCAAGTAGCTTCCTGGCAATAATAATGTACATTCGCACACAACATTATTCAGCACTCAAAATACTCTCAAAACCAGTTGTTTTTAAGCCGTAAAATTCATAGCAGATATTGGATTACATCTAATTCATGCAGAAAATAAACAGCAAGAAACAACTCCACATAAAGTGCATTTGCCAGCAACAAAACCTCAATTTTGTTTTAAAGAAAAAAATGTAGTACATGCTCATAAGTTTAAGATGGACTGACCTCCGCTGCAGCTTTCCAATTCTCTACCATACGGGCAGTCACTGTTATTAAGTCCCCTGCTTTGCTCCGTTTTGTCGGCTGCTCTTCATCATCATCATCATCATCGCTGGCCAACTTTTATGTTGAAAAAAAAAAGCGAGAAAACACAAACAATTTCATTTTTTTTAAATTAAGACTTTTCACATTCCTTCCTATTTGTCAAAGACTTTAACAGTGCAGTGCTCCCTTCCTCAGTAGGTTTTAAGATCTTAAAAGGGACTGGAATTTGCACCTTCTCCCTATGTCTGCATGGGTTTCCTCCGGGTGCTCCGGTTTCCTCCCACTTGTGCAGGTTAGGGTGGATCGGCCGTGCTAAATTGCCCATAGTGTCCAAGGATGTGCAGGCTAGATGGATTAGACATGGGAAATGTAGGGTTACAGGGAAAGGGTAGGGGATTGGGTCTGGGTGGGATGCTTTTCGGAGGGTTGGTGTGGACTCGATGGGCCGAACGGCCTGCTTCCATGCTGCAGGAATTATATAAAAATCGATTTACAAAGGGAACA
The DNA here is from genome assembly GCF_021869965.1 of Rhincodon typus. Classification (NCBI taxonomy): domain Eukaryota; kingdom Metazoa; phylum Chordata; class Chondrichthyes; order Orectolobiformes; family Rhincodontidae; genus Rhincodon; species Rhincodon typus. The sequence continues at coordinate 7,945,429 of NC_063362.1, forward strand.
CTGGTTTCTGCCCAAAATAACTTCAACCCTGGGCAATTTGTCATTAGGAACAACACTGATGGAAGTCAGATCACTCTTTTTGCTGCATTGTAAGTGTTGGTTCCATTCAAGCACGCACACGCTTTCTGTTGGGGGTGCTTTCGGTCAGATCCTAACCCGAACTCAAAGCCTTGCTTGAACCAGAGGTTTGAAGGCAAGGAGAAGGTCACCTCGAGTTCCTCTGGCAGTGTGTGCAGCGCATTTTCTTCATCTTCCGAACTGTCGGTGTCATCAAAATTCAGCAACTTCTGGTCGTTTTTCTCCAGGAACTCGAAAAACTCTGGGTCCTTCTCCTTTAAGCGCGAGAGCTGCTCTTTGTGTTCTTGGACGGAGCCTTTTCGCTTTGCCTTCCTGACGAGAGAAAAAGAAACAACCCCTTTTAACCTTCATCATTTTGGAGAAAGAAGGAAGGTCGGCTTTGTTCTGCAAAACAACTCGCAGTGTGAGGTCAAAGGCACCACTTCAGGCCCACGCGAAACAAGGACAGCGAGGGATCAATCAGACAGCGTCTCACCAAGTCACAAAAAAAGTTTAGAATTTGTTAAACGAAAAGGGATTAGGAGAGTTGGAAGTTGGCTACCTCAGACGGTTGGACAGCTGTTTTGCAATATACAGTGAATGCCAACAGGGTGGGTTCAATTCTCTCACTGGCTGAGGTTACTATGAAGGACTCTCCTTCTCAACCTCTCCCCTCGCCCTAAGTGTGGTGACCCTCAGGTTAAACCACCTCCATTGTCCCTCTCTAATGACAGTGCTGCCCTGCGGTCTTCCACCTAGATAGAAAAGAACAGGCTTGATGGGCTGAAGGGCCTCTTCCCCGCTATGGGGTAACGCAAACAAAGAGCTGAAAAGCAACTGGATGAGATTTCCTCATCACCACAAGTATGGTCTCACCTGTGACTTGGTGAGGAGCATTTGTCCTGGTCGGATCAAGTATTCAAAGAGTATTGGAAGCTGTTTGCGTTGACAGATGTCTTCAGACATTAATTAGGTTACCTTGTTGCTTGGTTTTGCTCTGCGAAATTTACACTAATAATGAATTGTTGAGCTTTAAGCTATAATCTTGGTGTCTGCCATCGGCTATTAATAAATATTTGGTTAGGAGCCATTGGGCAATTTTGAGGGTCATTGAATGCTTTGATTTTACTGTGTTGCAATTATGGGGATAGGGAAAGTGATTATGTCTGGCTTGCTCTCCCCATGCTGTAACACTTGGAACTGAAGGATACGTCTATACATAGAGAGAAGATCTCACACCCAAACCCTCACCTCCACCAAGATGCTTATACCATATCTGAGACAGCCGCCTGGCTGGAGAAAATGTTTTAACAATGGGTTTCAGAAAACAGCTATTTACTTACAGGTGGTGAGACAAAGAGATGGGTGTGGAGGCATCTCACTGCAGAGTGCATCCATCTGGATCCGCGACCTACCAAGATGAGGCGGCCAGTCAGCATACCCCGCAACGGAAGTACCCCTCAGAACTATTAAACTGCACATTATTTCGTAGGCTCACCCCCAATCAACCCCTGCAAGTCTTGGCTGAGCCCAGTTTGTGAACTACTGGAGCAAACTAATTTATAGATCAAGAGGTGCCCCATTTTGTCCACTTATACCTGTTAATCTGCACAGAAAGTTAAAGAACTGGGGAGGCACGGTGGCTCAGTGGTTAGCACTGCTGCCTCACAGTGCCAGGGACCCGGGTTCAATTCCACGCTTGGGCAACTATCGGTGTTGAGTTGGCACATTCTCCCTGTGTCTGTGGGGGTTTCCTCCAGGTGCCCGGTTTCCTCCCACAGTCCAAGGATGTGCAGCTTAGGTGGATGGGCCGTGCTAAATTGCACCGTACCGTCCAGGGAAATGCAGGCCTACAGGAATAGGATAGGGGAAATCAGGATGCTCTTCAGAGGGTTGGTGTGGACTCAATGGGCCAGAAGGCCAGCTTCTGCAACGTAGGAATTCTGTGATTCTATGAATTGTCCACACAGGCCCCATCGGTGCCTGACGGCCGGAGGGTTTCTCAATCTATCGGATGGATCGCAAAACGTCCTCGGGCAAGACAAACAGCAGAGGGGTTTGCCTCCTGATCAACACGTCTTGGTGCAACCCTGGTAAGTTACTGCTCCCTGGACCTAGAATATCTAACGGTGAGGTGTTGTCCCTAATACCTGCCATGGGAATTTACTTCTGCTATCCTGACAGCTCTTTATACACCACCCATGGGGAAGGGTAGAGCACACTTGATGAAATATACACTGTCCCAAACAGCCTAGAGACAGAATTCCCCCCGCACCTTAAAGCACCGTTCTCAATCAAAGACCCCTCCCACCCTGGTTGTAGTCTCTTCCATTGGGCAGAAGACACAGAAGTTTGAAAACACATGCCAGCAGATTCAAGAACAGCTTCTTCCTCATGGCTATCAGACTTATGAATGGACCTCTCAAATTAGAGTTGATCTATCTCTGCAGCTGTAACACCATAATCTGCAATCTGTTCTATTATCCTGATGTACTTACGCAAGGTACAATTTGTCTGATCAGCACTCAAAGCTATACTTTTCACTGTATCTCAGTACAGTGACAATAATAAATCAAATCTTTCTTTCAGGAACAGAAATTACTCAGAAAGTCAGCCTCCCAACACAAGTCAATCTCTGAGGTACTGGTTACACGTTGCACCCAAATCCTAGGATCAGACCAGATTAGACATTATAACGGAAAAACCCAAGGCAAACAGACAAGACACAAAGATTTAAAGGGAGGAATTACACTGTTGTGATGAAAACATGGAATAGAAACAGCCTAAAGACATTGAAGAGAGGAGATATTGCAGAAGCTAAGATGGATGATGATTCCAAGGTACTGGAATAGGATTAACCGAGAGAGACAAGAGTTTCAATTTCAACTGAATCGAAATGAAAATGGTAAATTCAACATATAAAAGATGTTGAGATGCAGCAATAATCTACCACATCTTCTCAAGAATTAAAAAAGAACTTTCTTTTCTTTATTCTTTCCTGGGTTGTGGGTGCCACTGGCAAGGCCAGCATTTGTTGTCCATCCTTAATTGTCCTTGAACGGAGTGTCTTGCCTGGCCAATTGTAGAGAGCAGTTGAGTGTCAACCACGTGGGTCAGGAGTCACATATCGGCCAGACCAAGTAAAGAGGCAGATTTCGATCCCTAAAGAATAATAGTGAACCAGATGGGTTTTTATGACGATCCACGATGGGTTTCACATTTGACATGACTGAGACTAGGTTTATTATCTCAGGATTTGTTCATTTGCTTTGAATTTTCCAAGCTGCCATGGTGTGATTTGAACCTCTATCCCTGGGCCTCTGGGTGACAGGGTCACTGTTGTAGCCAATCTTCTAATATTTCCACAGAACTTACATGAAATGTTTACAAAGCAGGATGTTCCCCAACTCTTCAGCGGTATTTCCAAGTAAGAACTCTTGCTCTGAGTGCAGCTGTGATGATGGCAAATGCTCAGACTATGGCCGTGTTCATTAACATAATAATGTTTAAAAAACACGGCAATTGTCTGTGTATCTTCTAACCCTGTCAAACAGGGAGGCGACGGCCTTGTGATATTATCGCTGGACTGTTAATCCAGAGGATAATGTTCTGGGGACCCGGGTTCGAATCCTGCCACAGCAGATGGTGCAATTTGAATTCAATAAAATATGTGGAATTAAGAATCTAATGACGATCGTGTTTTGATGACCGTGAATCCATTGCTGATTGCCAGGAAAAACCCATCTGGTTCACTAACATCCTTTACCTGCTGTCTTTACCTGGTCTGGCCTACATGTGACTCCAGACCCACTGCAATGTGGTCGACTCAACTGTCCTCTGGGCAATTAGGGATGGACAATAAATGCTGGCCTAGCCAGCAACACCCTCATCCCGTGAATGAATTAAAAAAAGCTAAGGTTACAAAGATGGATATGTTGACACTGCACCTGGATTACACGGGGAACTTTAAAATGAACATTTTTTTAAAAAAAAAAGAAATTGCAATGTTGTGAAATTCTGCATATGGAAATTAGAAAGAGAACAGCATCCCAGTAGTACACTGCCTTTCCCATGTACTGCGCCTTCTGAAAATACAACTTTTGTTCATTTGAAAGGAGTCAGTAGCGTCTCAATAGCTGGCCAAATTAAGTCTAGTGGCACTTTGTGTAATGTCTGCACACCATTGTCAAAGTGGAGCACAAAACTGATCTTTTGTGGGGTGTCTCTTGTTAAGATGAGTCTATTTCTAGCAGCTCGCTGTATAAATTTTGCACAGTTTTGAAATCTATTGCAACATTATTCCATAAACCAACTTGCCATTCAATCAAAGGGTAAAGACCTTGCATTTACAGAGCACCATTCCCAACCATAGCCTGTCCCAGAGTCTGCTGTTATATTGAAGAATTGCTCCCATTCCTTGCAGGGAAACACAGAAGCCAATACAGGGAGATCCCAAAAATAGCAACGCGACAATGGCCAGATATAATCTGTTTCAGCAATGCTGATTGAGGGATGATTAGTAGCTCTGGACACCAGTAGATCTCCCAGCATTTCTTTCGAATACTTCTGTGGGATCTTTTACACCAAACGTACACAATACACACTCCTAGCCTCACCCAGTTAGTGAATGGTACAGAAATATGGATCAGAAAAATTAGCTAACAGCCCCTCCCTCTCTCAGGCCCATATAAACATTAAACATTATCAAAATTAAAGTCAGCCATCAGAAGTTACCTATTCCCGACCAGAAATCTAGCAAACCCTGGACTAGAAAGCCAAGGGCAGCAGATACTTGGGAACACCACCACCTGCAAGCTCCCCTCCGATCCACTCACCATCCTGACTTGGAAATATATGGCCGTTCCTTCAGTGTCACTGGGTCAAAATCCCAGAATTAACCTCCCTAAGCACAAAAACTGCAGTGGTTCAAGAAGGCAGATCATCACCACTTTCGAGAGCAACCTGGCAGTGACACCCACATCCCATGAGTGAACAGAGACAGGAAGAAAGAAAGAAAGAAAGAAAGAAAGAATCCACTCGAGGTCTGTACACCAACTTGTCCCATAAACCTGCCAGCGACCACCCTCCACTCCATTGACTGTCAAACTAATGGGGCACTACTGACAAATTAGCCACCAGAGCTGTAGCATCATTGCAACCTCAGCCACTCCCAGCTCCATTTCCCTTCAGAACACGACCAGGACAAGAGCACGTGGTCACTCTCAGCAGTCAAAAAGGTGGTCAGCATCTACGCACCTACAATGGACACAACCACGAGATTTCACCAAAGCAACAGGGGCTTTCCATACCCGGTCATTAAAAATTAGCAGGGAGCCAATAGCCTAGTGGTATTATCAATCCTGGCAAAGTTCTGGGGACCCGGGTTCAAATCCCATCACGGCAGATGGTGCAATCTGAATTCAATGAAAATCTGGAATTAAGAATCTAATGATGACCGTTGTCGATTGTCAGAAAAACCCATCTGATTCACTAATATCCTTTAGGGAAAGAAACGGCCATCCTTACCTGGTCTGGTGACTCCAGACCCACAGCAATGTGGCTGACTCTTAACTGGCCTCTGGCCAATTAGGGATGGGCAATAAATGCTGCCCTCATCCCGTGAATCAATTTTTTAAAAATCCAATGCATCGCGAGTTCCCAGCCCCAGAAGACGACGTGCCTGTGGGAGATACAAATCTTTGCAAGGAAAGGGGGAAGACAGGGAGGAAAGGAATGCTCCGCCTTCTACATCTCAACCATAGAGGAACACAAATCTGGGAGCAAGTCATTCATCTAGCAGCTTATTCGAGAAGCCCCTGTGGGGCAATCTAGAACGAAAGGTCAGAGTTTTAGGATGAGTGGGGGAGACATAAAACAGAGAGAAGGAGAAATTCTGTGGAATTTGTTACCCAGAATGCAGTGGACCCCAGGACACTGAGTAAATTTAAGGAGCAAATAGACAGATTTTTAATTAGTAATGGCTAAAAGGTCATGGGGAGTGAGCAGGAAAGGGGAGCTGAGGCTGAGATGAGATCGTATTCAATGTTGGAGCAGGCTCGAGGGGCTGAATGGCCTCCTCCTACTCCTGGTTCCTATGAATCCTGGGACAGGGCAGATTTAAGAGATCAAGAATACAAAGTTTGTGCTTAATTGGAAATCAACGTAGCGCAGTATAATCTCCGACTCTGTTGCTATTCTGAAGAATAATCATTCATTAATGAACACCAGCCACTAGAGACATTGAAATGGAAATGAGTTAGCAACATGAAAGGAAATGCAAAATTTTAAGGTATGTTTGAACATGAGTTAAGAAGATCTCCATTAGTCTAGTCTTAATACTCACTAGCGTAGTTTGAATCATAGAATCCCTACAGTGTGGAAACAGGCCCTTCGGCCCAATAAACCCACAGCGACCCTAAGAGCATCCCACTCAGACCCATCCCCATCCCCATCCCCCTATAACCCACCTAATCTACACATCCCTGGACACTATGGGCAATTTAGCATGGCTAATCCACCTAACCCACATATCTTTGGACTGTGGGACGAAACCGGAGCACCCGGAGGAAACCCACACAGACACGGGGAGAATGTGCAAACTCGACACAGTCGCCTGAGGGTGGATTCGAACCTGGGTCCCTGGCGCTGTGAGGGAGCAGTGCTAACCACTGAACCACCGTGCCTCCACTGTGGTTGGGGAAGGTTTGATTGTGACATTCAAAAGGGAACTTGATGATTGTACGAAAAGACAAGCAGGATTATTGAGGAGAAGGCAGAGGTCATGTATATGCAGCATTTGGAGAACAGTGCAGTCACAGTGGGCCAAATGGCCTCCTGCTGTGTTGTAACGATGTGAAACAAATATATCTCTACTGCTGTACAAAACAGACTGCAGCTCATTACTGCACTTTGTATTTTACTTCACTGAGCAGGCACCTGAATGCTTCAAATGCCAAAGAAATGCCTAAAATGTTCACCTGTTCAAAACTTAATTGCCATTGGTCACAAGAGATCTTACTTTTTTCCCTGCCGTTCCAATTCTGGTTCTTCCTTTCTCTTTCCGACCTGGATTTCTCGTTTGCCGCCTTTCTTCACGTGGGTGACTGCAGAGTCATCGTCCTCCAAACTGCTGTTACTATCTGTGTCAAACGTGGAGGTTAAAAACTCTTCAACACTCAGTTGGGCAAGTTTTCTGCAACACACAAAGTGTTTAAAGTTAATGAGTAAAAGAAAGAACAAGGAATCTATTTGTGCCATTCTGCCCAACCACCAGGGACTATGCTTTCAGCTCCCCGGGCCCCTCTCTTTTAGAATTCCTTTTGTAAACTTCTCTACATCTCCCTTCCATCCCTTGAGCACTCCTTAAAAATCGAACCTCTTCGACCACACCTTCAGTCACCTGTCCTTCCATCTCCTTTTGCACTTCACTGTCAAATTTTGTTTGATAGAATCAAAATAAATAGATACTGGTCTGTACAATAGTGTGGGTGTAAAGACAATCTTTTCATTTTCTGTATTTTTTGACTGTGGACTGGAATGGGAGCCTGTATCTGAAAATCTATTTATTTGTAATTAATAATAGTTCTTGTTAAGTACAGAAACCTGTTCCTTCTGTCAACCTGGGTCTTGAACACAAGGAATTCCGTGTGTATTTAAAACCTGCAACTTTTGTGACAACTCTGGGAATAACGATTTCCAATGTGCCACCCAAAGAGGCTTAACACTATTGTAAAGGCACTACATCAACAGCGGCCATGTACCTGCTGCCCTGGTCTTTCTAGATGGAAGTGGACGTGGGTTTGGAAGGATAACGGAGGTAATAAACGTAACGACCGCGTATTCACTCAATACCCCAATGTTAACGGTGTCCTGAGTGCCTCTGTTTCTGAACTCCCACTTTTTCTGGCACTTCTCTGGGCCCTGCCTCTAAAACCTCACCCACCCATCCCTACAAACAAAGAGGAAAGAATTCACATGTGCTGCTTGTAACAAGATAAAAATTGCAACAGAAGCATTTTAGCTCTCCGGAATTAACAGCAGAATTAAAGTTGGTGCCTGATACTGTTCACCCTTGTAGCAGGCAATCCGGTTCAGCAAGAAACCAAAAAATTTTAAAAGGTCATTTTGTGACTAAAACTCCATCATCGTACAACAGGACCTTAATCAGATGGAGTTTAAATTAGATAAATGTGAGGTGCTGCATTTTGGAAAGGCAAATCAGGGTATGACTTATACACTTAATGGTAATGTCTTGGGAGTGTTGCCAAACAGAGATCTTGGAGTACAGGTTCGTAGTTCCTTGAAAGTGGTGTCGCAGGTAGACAGGGTGGTAAAGAAGGCATTTGGTACACTTGTCTTTATTGGTCAGCGCACTCAGCACAGAAGTTGGAATGTAACGTTGTGGCTGTACAGTACATTGCTTCGGCCACTTTTGGAATACTGCATTTAATTCTGCTCTCCCTGCTTTGGAAAGATGTCAGTAAACTTGAAAGAGTGCAGTAAAGATTTACGAGGATGTTGCCAGGATTAGAGGGTTTGAGCCAGAGGGAGAGGCTGAATAGGCTGGGGCTATTTTCCCTGGAGTGTCGGAGGCTGACAGGTGACCTTATAGAGGTTTATAAAATCATGAGGAGGCACAGGTTAGACTGTGCCATCCACCCTTTCTCTCCCAGAGCAGGACAATCCAAAATTAGAGGACGCAGGTTTAAGGTGAGAGGGGAAAGATTTAAAAGGGACTTGAGGGGCAACTTTTTCATGTAAAGGGTGGTGTGTGTATGGAAGTGGTGGATTGGAGGCTGGTACAATTACAACATTTAAAGGCATTTGGATGGGCATATGAATAGGAAGGGTTTACAGGTATATCGGCCAAATGGGCCTAGGTTCATTTAGGACGTGTGGTCGGCATGGATGATTTGGACCGGAAAGTCTGCTTCTGTGTCATACAACTCTATGACTCTTCAGCAACTGCTTGAGGATGAGTCACAATTCCACTGTGACATCTCATCATACAACCTCAAGGAAAGTGAAAATATATTAAAATAAAACAAAAAAAAACTGAGGATGCTGGAATTCTGAAACAAAAACAGAAAGTGCTCGAAAAACTCAGCAGGTCTGGCAGCATCTGTGGAGAGGGAAGCAAAGTTAATGTTTCGAGTCCGGAGGTTCGAAAGAAGGGTCACCTTATCTCTGCTTTCGCACCACAGATGCTGCCAGACTTGCTGAGTTTCTCCGCAATTCCTGTTTTTGTTTAACGAAAATATACTTATTGTTTGCCCCCACTTTATTAGGCGCTGTTAACAGATAATAATCCACTGTGAACTGTATAATTCGCAGTTCCGGTCTCAAAAACATTAAATCACAAGCAAATCCTTTAAAGATCTATTCCGTCATTAATGGCCCACAGATGGAGCCTTAGAATCAGAAGGCTGTGGGTTCAAAATTTCCCACTGCAAGGGCTGGAACATAAAATACAGGCTGACACTCCAGCGCAGTACTGAGGGGGTGCTGTGCTGTCAGAAATGCCAGCTCTCAGAAGAAGGGTCTGCCGTTCAAACGGGTGTAATATTATAAAGAAGAGCAGGGGCTTATCCCTGACAATCTGGTCAATATTTAGTCCTTCGCCAACATCACAGAAGAAGATGCGATCATCAGTGCATAGGCTTGTGGGGCTTTGTCCCCTTTTCCTACATTATGACAGCGACTACACTTCAAGAAGTAGTTCACTGGGCTTCAGAGTGCTTTGGGCTGTCTGGTGATCACAATGGGCGCTACACAAATGCAAAGATTTTAAAATCAAAATAATTCAGTAATCTTGCCATGCGGTGGCTCAGTGGTTAGCACTGCTGCCTCACAGCACCAGGGACACAGGTTTGATTCCAGCCTCGGGTAACTGTCCATCTGTTAGTCTCAGATTTAATGTCGGGTTCTTTCAATATATCTCAATTAAATGGATCAACTGTCTGTGTGATTGACATCACTCACGAACACGAATGGAATTCCCTCGTGTCGTTTGCCAGTAGAGGTGGTGACACTGTGGTATACAGTCAGGACAGAGTGACTTCAAACCCCATGAAGTTTTATGACTTCAGGTCAAATACGGGCAAGGAACCTCCTGCCGAGTGCCAAGTACCATCCTATCTTGGCTGATGTATCAGTACTCCATGTTGAACATCATTTGGAGGAAGCACTGAGAGTGTCAAGAGGGCAGAATGTAGGTGGGGGATCTCGATGCCCATCACCAAGAGTGGCTCAGCAGCATGATTAGGGGAGGCCTAGTGATATTATCGCTGGACTGTTAATCCAGAGACCCAGGTAATGTTCTGGGAATCTGGGGTCAAATCCCAGCATCATACATGGTGGAATGTGATTTCAATGAAAATCTGGAATTGAGTCTAATGATGACCAGGAATCCATTGCCAGTTTTTGGAAAAATCCATCTGGTTAGCTAATGTCCTTTAGGGTAGGAAATTGACATCCTTACCTGCCCATGACTCCAAACCAAATAACAATGCGGTTGAGTCTTAACAATTGCCTATCCAGCAACACCCTTATTGCGTGAGTGAATGAATGAATAAAATAAAGTTACTGATAAAGCTGGTTGAGTCCCAAAAGACACAGCTGTCAGATTGGTTCTCTGGCAGCTGGTGAGGGAATGAACAAGAGGGAAAAAATAATTGATCTCATCCTGACCAATCTGATGGCTGCACATGCATCTGTCCAAGACAGTATCGGTAAGAGGGCAGGCCCTTTACAGCACTGAACTTGTAAAGACAAAGTCCTATCATTCATAATGAGAATACCCTCCATCGTGTTGTGTGGCACTGTCACTGGGCTAAATGGGACAGACTTTGAACAGATCTGGCGACTCAACACTGGGCATCCATGAGGTGCTGTAGACCATCAACAGCACCAGAATTGTACTCCAGCACAATCTCATTACCATCAAGCAAGCAAATCAACCCTCGTTCAATACAGAGTGCAGGAGGGCATAACAGCACCAGGCATAGCTAAAAAAAGTGAGGTTCCAACCTGGTGAAGCTACCAAACAGGACTACTAGCACGCCAAACATCATAGCAACAAGTGATAGACAGGGCTAAGGAATCCCACAACCAGTAGATCAGATCTAAGCTCTGCAGCCCTGCTGTATCAAACCATGAAAGTTGGTGGACAATTAAACACTCACTGAAGGAGGCAGCTCCACAGATATTCCCATCCTCAGTGATGGGGGACCTCAACACATTAGTGCAAAAGAAAAGGCTGAAACATTTGCAACAATCTTCAGCCAGAAGTGGCAAGTGGATGATCCATCTTAGCTTCCTCTAGACTTCCCCAGCATTACAGATACCAGTCTTCAGCCAATTTGATTCACTCCACGTGATTTCAATCATCTCAACACCAGGACATCTCTGCAGGAGTTCCTCAGGGTAGTGTCCTAGGCCCAACCATCTTCAGCTGCTTCATCAATGACCTTCCCTCCATCATAAAGTCAGAAGTGGGGATGTTCGCCGATGATTGCACAACGTTCAGCACCATTTGTGACTCCTCAGATACTGAAGCAGTCCATGTTCAAATGCAACAAGATCTGGAGAATATCCAGGCTTGGGCTGACAAGTGGCAAGTGACATTTGCGCCACACAAATGCCAGGCTATGACCATCACCAATAGGACATAATCTAACCACCATCTCTTGACATTCAATGGTGTTACCATCACTGAATCCTCCACTATCAACATCCTGGGTGTTATAATTGACCAGAAACTCAATTGGACTCACCACATTAACAGAGTGACTACAAGAGCAAGCCAAAAGCGAGTAACTCATCTCCTGACTCCTCAAAGCCTGTCCACCATCTACAAGGCACAAGTCAAGAGTGTGATGGAATACTCCCCACTTGCCTGGATGAGTGCAGCCTCAACAACACTGAAGGAGCTTGACACCATCCAGGACAAAGCAGCCCGCTTGATTGGCACTACATCCACAAGCATCCACTCCCTCCACCACCAACGCTCAGTATACACTGCAGCTACTATCTACAAGATGCAATGCAGAAATTCACCACCAATCCTCAGATAGCACCTTCCAAACCCACGACCACTTCCATCTAGAAGGACAAGGGCATTAGACATATGGAAACCCCGCCACCTCCAAGTCACTTACCATCCTGACTTGGAAATATATCACCGTTCCTTCACTATCACAGGGTCAAAATCCTGGAATTCCCCCCCAATAGCATTGTCAGTCAACCCACAGCAGGAGGACTGCAGCAGTTCAAGAAGGCAGCTCACCACCACCTTCTCAAGGGCAACTAGGGATGGGCAATAAATACTGGCCAGCCACCGAAGCCCACATCCCACAAATGAATAGAGAAAAAAAAATTTTAAGAAATGGCTCAAGGCATTGGAAAATGCAAAGGCTATGGGCCCTGACAACATACAGGCAAGGGTACTGAAGACTTGCGCCCCAGAAATTGCCACACCTCTGGCCAAGCTGTTCCCCATACAGTTACAACACTGACAATATGGAAAATTGCCCAGGTATGTCCTGTACATTAAAATCAGGACAAATCCAACCCAATTAATATCCCATTGGTCTACTCTCAATCATCAATAAAGTGAGGGAAGGGATCAATAGCTTATCAACAACCTATTCACTGAGTTTCATACCAGTCGTTGAACTGACCTCATTATAGCCTTGGTTCAAACGTGGACAAAGATGAATTCTAGGGTGAGGTGACAGCCTTTGACATTAAGACTGCATTTGAGTGAGTGCAGCATCAAGGAGACCTCGTAAAACAAGAGTGATTGGGAATCAGGGGAACACTCTCTGCTGGTTGGAGCCATGCCTGACACGAAGGAAGAAGTCTGTAGCTGTCGGAGGTCACTTACCTCCACTCCTGGATATCTCTGCAGGAGCTCCTAGGGGTAATGCCCGCAGCCTAACTATCTTCTCTGCTTCACCAATGACCTTCCCTCCATCAAAAAGGAGGTTTGCTGATGATTGCACAATGTTCAGTACTATTTATCAATCCTCAGATACTGATACAGTCCCTGTCCACATGCCGTATTACCCAGATAATGTTTAAGTTTGAACTGACAAGTGGTAAGTAACATTCCCACCTCACTAGTGGCAGGCAATGACTATCTTCAACAAGCGAGAATGAAACTACCATAATGGTGTTCCCATCACTGAATCCCCCAGTATCAGCATCCTGTGGGTTACTATTGACCATAATCTGAAGCAGACTCTGGCACATAAATAGTGACTAAAAGACCAAGTCGCAGGCAAGGAATCCTGCACCAAACAATGCACCTCCCAAGCCTGCCCACTGTTGACAAGGCACAAGTCAGGAGTGTGATGGAATGCTCCCCACTTGTCTGGATGACTGAGACCCAACAACACTCAAGAAGCTTGACACCATTCAGGACAAAGCTGCTCACTTGATTAGCACCACATCCACAAGCATCCACTCCCTCTACCACCGATGCTCGGTAGCAGCAGTGTGTACTATCTACAAGATGCACTGCAGACATTCACCAAAGATCCTCAGCACCTTCCAAACCCACGACCACTTCCATCTAGAAGGACAAGGGCAGCAGATACATGGGAACACCACCACCTTCAAGTTCCCCTCTGAGCCACTCACCATCCTGACTTGCTGTTCCTTCACTGTCACCAGGGCAAAATCCTGGAATTCCCTCATTAATGGCATTATGGGTCTACCTACAGCACACAGACTCACCACCACCTTCTCCAGTAAAACATGGGATGGACAATAAATGGTGGGCTAGCCAGCAACATTCATACCCTGAGAATTAATAAAACCAAAGCCTTCTCCCACCGCCATGTGTCCCACTTGATCAACATTTGTTAACGAAATGCACATTAAACAGCTCTTCCAGTCAATACCAAGATGGCACAAGTGTATGTGACCACAGCATCCAGGATAGCATGGGAATTCACAGGAAAGGATGGTGAATTGGTGGAATTGTCTACCGTGGGGTCCATGGGGGCTCAGTGATTCAGTGTGCTCAAGACAGAGATCAAGAAATCTCCAGCTTTTCAGATATCAAGGGGTTGCAGGGATAGTGCAGGAAAATGGCATTGAGAGAGAGATGACCAGCCTGATCGAGTTGAATGTTGGAGCAGACTCTCTTCATAGAAATCACAGGATCCCTACAGCATGGAAACAGGCCCTTTGGCCCAACAAGTCCACACTGACCCTTGGAGCATCCCACCCAGACCCATCCCCTTAAAAAACTACCTAATCTACACATCCCTGAACACTACGGGCAATTTAGCATGGCCAATCCACCTAACCTGCACATCTTTGGACTGCAGGAGGAAACTGGAGCACCCGGGGAGAACGTGCAAACTCGAGGGACTGAATGGTCAGCTCTTGTTCCCATTTCTCAGGAGGCAGCCAGCAACCCACCAAGTCTTTCAAAGAACTTTCTAATTACTCCTGCAATCGACTGCATGTCCCCACTTTCAACACATCATCCTCCCTCACCCCATATCCCACTGTGTTCCCCGAAATAGACAGTAACAAGTGTTAGAAACAATTCCTACGGATACGCTGCACCCACACCCACACCCACCCCCAACTTTAAACTCCTACCAGATACCTTCAAAAAAACATAGAGGGGGAAGAGGCAGCACTTAGAAAGAGAGCAGAATGAAAGAGATAGTGCACAGAGTGGACAGGAGCAGGGTGACAGAGTGAGCACAGATAGCAGATAAGGCAAGGGTTCAGACAGACACCAAAGTGAATAAAGCCAGGTTTAGAAAAAGGGAGAAAGCAGAGTTGACAGGGAAAAATCTACAGACAGTAATTTAGGCATGTTTTAGAGAGAAAGAGAGAGAGAGCAGAGTGAACAAAGTTTAGAGAGACACCAAAGTAGTTAATGAAGGATTTAAAGAGAAAAAGAGAACACAGTGGCTAAAGAAGGGTTTAGAGAGAGAAAACAGAGTGCTTAAGGGAGGGTTTAAAGAAAGAGAGAGAGAGAGAGAGAGGACAGAATGGTTAACAGGGAGTTTAAAGAGTGGTCAAGGAAGGATTGAGAGAAAGATTACGGAGTGGTTAAGGGAGGATTGAGAGAGAGAGAGAGAACATAGTGGATAAGGGAGGGTTGAGAGAGAGAGAGAACAGAGTGGATAAGGGAAGGTTTAGAGAGAGGGAGCACAGTGGTTAAGGGAGCGTTTAGAGAATGTGGCTGAGGCCGAGTTTAGAACGACAGACCAGACTGGAAAAGACAGAGTTTAAAAAGACTGGAGACATTAAACGAACACATAATCCCCCCAGGAACACGGCACATTGAAGAAAACACGTGTTCCAGTTCGCGGTTTTATAAACAGAGGGGGAGAGAGAGAGAGCTGATAATGGAGAGTGAGAGCACAGTTACACTCACCTCTTGCTAGAAGCAGCCATACTGCTACCGAGGGAACACATTGTAACAACGTGATGTCGAGAGGTTCCGTTCCCACAATCCGCAACAGGAAGGAACAGGGCTTTTACTCACTGCTTTAACTCTCAACTCCCTGGCACATCCACATCTCCTGCTACTGCTACTGCTACTGCTACTGCTACTGCTGTCTTCACATCCTTCCAATCCAGCTGGAATCGTGTTTACAGATAAATCCCGCTTCCTGCGTGTTTTATATGATTTCTCTCCGTTTCCCACCTCCTCCCCTTCAAGGAGCAAGTCTCGCTGGAACTCCAATTCCCGTTTTGTCAGAATAGTAAATATGGTGAGTTAAGTTGTGCACTTTCTGATGAGGCAGTTTACAGTGAAGGATTATACTGGGCATTTAAGGTGGACTCTCTTTGTGTGATTTAAAGAGAATTTTTTTTTCAACCGTGACGTGACTTCTAAAAAAGATGCGTGATAATGTGACACTTGCAGCTCTCGGTTGTTGCGGTGTAGTGCACTGCAGAAGGTTCGATCTTAAAGTTGCAGTTAGCTGATGGGAAAGGGTTTTAAGTGAGATTAATGCAACCCCATATAAATTTATTTCCCAAAATATTTGACAAGTCCCCCAAGGCTTTGATTCAACTGTTGTCTCTTTTTTAGCAAGTTGGACTATTTCTATGAAATGAGTGTTAAATGTTAAAGAAACATTCCCGGATTTGTAACACAGGCTGAGGAGCTATTCACTCACATTTGGACCATGAGTGATCTGTGAATTTGAATCCCAAAACTTAACTGTGACACGTTGGAATGGAAAATTGCAACTGAATGCCATGAACGGTTGGTGTTGCCTTTTATGTTATTGCTTTGTTAAAATAACCCTAACTTGTGCAAATTTAGTTACAAACGAGCAAAACCCCAAAAGCTAACTGAAAGGATGTATTTAAGGTTGGAAAACATTTTCTGGTTGACTTGTGTTTGGGATTTGGAAGACAAGTGGTTGTTGAAAGTAAAATTAAATCAGTAAGTAGCTGTGAAAGGACAAGACTTGTCTATTTCCGGTAGTTGTTTAACCATCTAGCAGTCAGAATTGGAGTTTTAAAAAATTAATGATTTTTGTTTTAGTTGGTGTAAATATTCGGCCTTTCCAAATAGTTCTGTTTAGCTCAACTGGCAGGGTTTTTCAGAATGTTTAAACGGTGGATTGCGAGATGGGGCGAATTGAACCGTTTGAATAGTTTGTGTTCAGAAGTGTTGCGTTTAATTACTAATTCCTTTTTCACACTGTGCCTCCTTAAGTCAAAATGCTTTTTGTTTGTAATTACATGTGGGGTCACTTTTATATTCTGATGGATTCCGGCATTCTGATGATTCCCCTTCCCGACAGCTGTGATTTCATTCTGTATAACCGGCACCGTCCACTTGGTTGAAAGACTGCTCTCCACCATCTCCACAGCAAACTAGAGGCTTTCACGGAAGCGAAGCGGAGGAAGGCGTCGACCCAGATTTATTTGAGTTTTTGGAGGGGTGAACCACAGTAACCACCACCGCCCCCCCCAACTCCCCTACCCAACATGTGCTAGTTTCTGCTCCACAAGCTGTAAGTATCGTCTGAATGGAATCAGTGTGTTGTGATCTGATCTGAGAGCGAGCCTTTGTTTTGTTATGGTAACAGAGCAGATCTAAATGTTGACTCTGGCAGATCCTTTGACATATGTTAAACGGGGTTTGGGGAGAGGGGTGAAGAGGATAGGGTTTGAGGACATTTCTTTTAGAAAAGGACTGTAATTCCTAACGTATATGTTTAAAGCTTCCTGTTCCTTTGTTCCCTTTTACGAATACAAACCTAATGGACGGTATGAAAATAGAGGGGAGGCGAGTAGAGAGAATGTGTTATTAGAAGACATTGAGTGGATTCGACGTCTTGAATATTGTAAAATGCCTGGCCTGGGGTAAATTCATAGCAAGACCGTGAAACATCGAGCCTGAAATCCAGAGAGCTCTGTATGTTTGCATCGATTTCGCCTCTGGGGCTCTTAACTCAGTTCATCTGACAGGGCCAAGCCGCCGCCTTTTGTTCCCAATGCTGGGACTACATACACATTCCCATTTTCTTTCCCCTTAGTTAAATCTTCAGTATCCCACGCCGTTTTATTTGCCTTGACTTTTTGACAACGACATTGCTGAGATGAACGTGCTAGATCAGATCCTATGTAACCAGCAAATGATTAATCAATTCCACATGCACTGTGAATAGGATTGGCATTGCTATGTCTGTGGATATATTAAACTGATTTTGTTTTTTGAGGGATGGTTTTGGGATATTGATTTGCAACAGTGTTTGGGAACATAGAGTCATAGAGATGTACAGCATGGAAACAGACCCTTAGGTCCAACTCACCTATGCTGACCAGATAAGCTAAATTAATCTAGTCCTGTTTGCCAGCATTTCGGCCATATCCCTTCAAACCCTTCCTACTCATGCACCCAACCAGGTGCCTGTAAAATGTTGTAACATAGTTTATTTTCAACGAAGCAGCTCCTTTTTTTGGAATTATTTAAACATCTAGGACATGTTTAAGCAGCATCCTATTCTCAAAAGGTTAACACCTGCTCAGCTCTGCATTTTAACAGCTGTATATGCTAAGAAAGGGACTGTTCCCCCTTCTGTATCCTGGACTTCTTGTACAGTAACTAAATGCTGGAGAACACCACGATCACGGTAGATATTTTAATCAATCAGTTCACAGAGATGACACCCCTTTGGAGCAAGTTGGACTTTCGAACCTGGGTCTCCTGCCTCAGAGGTAGGGACACTACTAGTGTACCACCAGACGGTCACCAGGATCATTTTAAAAAGGGGAGAGACTGGGGACATTTGTATGTTGCCAGCACTAAACTGGATACATTTGCTTTAAGAGGATGAGGCGTTCCGTGCTGGACAGGGCGACCAGCCAATCACAGCCGACCTTTGGCCCTCATTGACGTCATCGCACCAATCAGCATCGCCGAGGGCGGGACTGAACGTCAGTCCGGAGCTTGATATGTGGCTACATTGTCAATGCTGCCCCGCAGCTGATCTGTGAGTAACATTTACATTCCTCGTTCAATGTTTGGGGTAATAGAGGTTTTTGCAAAAATATGCATTAAGGGGAGGTTTAATTTCTAAGCAGCATGGGAAGGAGGGTGGTGTGCTGGTGTTTGAACTATAAATCATAGGCAGTTAACAGAATGAGCTTCCATAAGCTGCTTCTGCCCTGTAAAGCTGGACGATACGGTACTGTACAGACACTCAGCACCTTCCATTTGTAGGTTGTGGTCCTGTCACACAGCCCGGGTTCAATTGTGTTCGATGCACCGTTCACATCGAGGGCTGTGTGTATGTGTGTGTTGTGTGAATTTTTTTTAATGTCACCTGGCAGAATAAGAGTCTGCATATGATGCTGGAACCATAGCATCATTCACCTCATTTAAGCACTCGACCGTTTAATGAGATTTAACCCCCACCTGACCAAACTCCCCTCCCTACCATGCAATACAATGAAAGAGGCTTTTTGAATTGGGCAGTTGGCTTACGTGTTAACCAGGTTTGATACTTATGTCCATTCAACTTGCCTTTCTCTTTATAAAAAAACTGAGTCACTGGGCCTGAGTGCAGGGGACTGGTGGGAGATGGGTTGTTTCTTTTCTTGACGTGGTTTCTCCAACACTTTCAACTGATTTTGGGTGCTTTCGTTTTCTCGGCAAGCCATCGTTTCAGGCTGAGTTAACCCTCTCTGAGATTCCAGGCAAAAAGACACCTTGGAGCTGACTGACACTGGAGAATGATGCAGAGGGAGGGGATGGAGAAAGGCAGGAGGACCTAGTATAAGGTGAAAGCGCTGTTTACTTCATAGCAGACTGAGAAGGATTCTGTACTTTTTCATGACTTTATTGTGTGCAAGTGGGAGTGTCAGAGAATTGAGAAGTATTGAATACTCCTGAGGTGGCCTTTTCTGATGACAGCATGACTGACACAGACTATCCTTAAGTCACCTCACGAATTCAGAGTTTCTGACTCCGATGGCACGTGGCATTTGTTCTCCAGATATGAGCAAGCACCAAGTGCGAATGATATTGGAGACTGAAGGGTGACCTTACAGAGGTTTATAAAATCATGATGGGCATGGATAGGGTGAATGACCAAGGCCTGTGGTGGGGGAGTCCAAAACTAGAGGGCATAGGTTTAAGGTGAGAGGAGAAAGATTTAAAAAGGACCCGAGGGGTAACTTTTCCACACAGTGGGTGGTACATGTAGTTGCCAGAGGAAGTGGTGGAGGCTGATACAATTACAACATTTTAAAAAGACATCTGGATGAGTATATGAATAAGATGGGTTTAGAGGGATATGGGCCAAATGCGGGCAAATGGGATTAGGTCAGATTGGGATGTCTGGCCAGCACAGACGAGTTGGACCAAAGGCTCTATTTCTGTGCTGCATGTCTATATGTGGTGTGGAGGGGGGGGTCATGTATAGGCCAGACTGAGGTGAGTTTTCTTTTCCTTTGTTAACCAGAACCCTTCAAGTTATTTTTTTTCTCCCTTTTATTTCCATCTTCTATGATGGCAAGTCCATAATGATCAGATTTGGCAGATTGAGTTTTGGAGTTTGCTGCTGGCTTGAACTTGGGAGGTCTGAGTTTCCCAGTCAGTACCCTACCTAAACTCGCATTGCCCTGGGGGTCGAGTTCTTCGTGGTCCCTGGGGAGGAGGGATGAGTGGTCACATTTAATGTGTTTCCCGTGGGGGTCGGGGTCACATTTATCACCTTGCCCACACGAGGAGGATTCCTGGATTATGGTCAGTTGCTGGAGAGAGGTGCAGAGCTGAGATCAGCCAGTTCTCTAGAGTAACTAAGGACAGAAACGATGACGCCTTTACCTCCTGCAAGAGCTGTGCATGAAACCAAGTTTGACCATTTCAATCCCGTTCCAGGTTGCTGAGGGCTCACTTTGGAAAAATTGCCCTGAAGTTAGTCCCAGCCACTGGAATTTACAGTGTGCCTTTTTAATGTGGGATACTGGTACTTTGGATGGTTAATGTAACAAAAATGCACACTGAGATACAACGATAGAACTAGGAAGGCTATTGAATAAAAGCTTGGACAAAGATGTTGGTGGGCCTTTAAAAGAGGAGAAGGAGGGAAACAGATCTGAGAATTTGATAGAAGACTTTACATTTAAGTCAGTTAATGCCTGGGGAGTTCCGAATAGCATTGTGGCCAATGAAGCAGTTTTTGAAGGGATTAAAAAAATTGTAAAGTTAGGCAATATGACATAAAATCACAAAAATGATGAAAACCCTCAGCAGCTCGGGCAGTATCCATGGGGAAATGATCAACATTAACGTTGCAGGATGATAACCTTTGCTCATAACTATTACAACGAAAGGTCTTTGACTGGAAAAGTTAACTCTGTTTCTGTCTCCACAGATGCTGCAAGACCTGCTGAGTGTTTTCACCAATCTCCTTTTCCATTTATGTACTTCTAAAGTGTCCTGATGGTTGTTTAATCTAGGAAATGCAGCTGCTCAATTTCACACGGTGAGATCTCGTGAACAGTGATGATCAGATAACTACTTCAGTTGCATTGGTTGATGGATAAATGTGGTCTCAGCCATCATGGGTAATAGCTGCTTGCACGTGAAACTGTACCATGAAAATTTTACAGCCACCCGAGAGCACACGGGGTCTGTGTTTGATATGTGATCTGTGAGAGGATGCCAATGACAGAATAGCACTCTTTCAGGACTGCACTCGAATATCACTGCAGATTACTTTGCTATTCTCATCTCCGAAGCATTTCTGTTTGGGAAATAGCAAATCTCCCTGAGGGCCCCCCTGTGCCATCCTACATCTTCATGTTGTAATGGCAAATCAGGACAGGGGTTTCCTGATGACAGCACAGGCTGCACATAGCAAGAACGCGACACTCTGGCCTTAATGATATTCGAATATATTTTATAAAATTGCATTACATGGAGGAGCGTCCCAATGCCAAGTGTCCAATGATCCAGAGTGCTGTGAAATGTAGAGTGGAGGTTAGCTGTTGTTTTAGAGAAAGAATGCTTGAGACAACAGCAACTTGCATTTATATAGTGCCTTTTAATGTGGATGAATGTGTCAAGGTGCTTCACAGATGTCTTTATCAGACAATAGTCGACATCAAACCTCATACAGAGTTATTAGGGTAGGTTAACAAAAACCTGGTCACAACATTGGGTAATAAGGTATGTCTTTTTTTTAAAAGAGGAGAGCGTGGTGAAAGGGTTTAGAGAGGGAATTCCAGAGCTTGAGTCCAAAGTTGCTGAAGCCAATAGCTGCCAACTGTGGATGATGGAAATCACAGAATTGCAAAGGACCAGATTGGAGGAGTGCAGAGTTCCTGAAGGATTGTATGGCTGGAGGATGTTTGAATGGGAGAAGCTATGATAATTTGAAAACAAGATGAGAATTTGAAAAGCGAGGTGTGACTGGGTCAGGAGCTGTATGAATCAGAAAGCACAGAATGGAATTAGATACAAGTTGCAATACAGGTCGCAGTTTTTGAAGGTGATCGAGCTCAAACACAGTGGAGGATAGGCAGCTAGCCAGGATTTTAAAAGTTAAGGTACCAAAAGTATTGGGTAAGGATTACAGCATAGGATGAGCTAATGCAGAGTTAGAGCTGGGTGATACTGTTGAGCTGGAAATAAGTGGTCTTATCAATGGAGTAAATATTGGATTAAATGCAAAGTCCAGGTTGAAACTGTCAGGTTCAGTTGCAGAGGAGAAGTAGTTGGTGGTGGAGACTGAAAATGATGAACATCTTGACTGGAGAAAATGTTGATTTGAGCAGTACTGAATGCTGAACAAGCAGAGTGGGGGATCCAGACAGAATGTTGGGGTCGAGAGAGGTGATGGTGAGAAACAGCTGGGTGTTGGTAGCACCTGAAGAACTTTAAAGTTATGCTTTTGGATAATAATCTCATGACATAGCACACTGAGGAAACATGACAGAAGTCAACACCAGAGATAACACAGTGTGGAGCTGGAGGAACACAGCAGGACAGGCATCATCAGAGGAACGGGAAAGTTGACGTTTCAGTTAGGGACCCTCTTCTTTTTCTGAAAAAGGGTCCTGACCCGAAACGTCAACTTTCCCACTCCTCTGATGCTGCCTGGCCTGCTGTGTTCCTCCAGCTCCACAGCTTTGTTATCTCTGACTCCAGCATCTACAGTTCTTGCTTTCTCTGAGAATTCAACACCAGCTTGTCTCGGAAAGATTCCAAATCGCAGCTACAAAACAATATTAGTAGCATCCTAATAGAGAGCACATTCCCATCCTATTAGCTGGGAAATGGGAATCTATAAGTAATAAGGAGCAAAGAAAAACTCTTGAAAGGGGGACATTTGATTATGTGATCACAATCAATGGTGTTTGTAATTCAAACTGTGATATAGAGCATCACATTTTAAAAAAAAAAGGTGTAAGTGGGATTTGCGCAACCAGACACACTTAACACTCTGAAACTTTAATGTTCTTTAGAGTTACAAAAGCAATTTAACCACTCCATGTCACCAGAGAAACAAATGGTATTTTTTTTTCAGTTTCTTCTGTGATTATATATCTGGTCTTGACATTGTCCACTTGCCATATTCATTTCTTTCACTCTAATTCTTGCCTCCAGTTCCATTCCTGTCTGCTCTGTTTTAGCTACTGTTTCTTCACTCGCTGTTTCTGAAGGTGATTCCTGATCCTATTCTGGGATAATACTCTCATTGTAAGCCTTGTGATTGTGGCAGTGCATAGTCACAGAGGTCTACACCACACAAAAAGGTCTTTTGGCTCATTTGAGTCCTTGCCAAACAAAAACAAACAGCTAACTATTCTAATCCCTATAATCCCTGTGTTCTAATAGATCATATGTTTATGTGACGGTGAGCATTTGGTAATGAGCAGGCAAGAAACAAGTGTCAGCATTGGGCACTCCCAGGTCAACTATAATGTGTCATGTGCAAATTAAAGTTGCCTTTCCAAATGTTTACTTTGTGTTAGCAATTTTGCTCCAGTAACAAGGCTGGATATTCCCCTTAGAAGGTTTCTAAATTCAGACCAGCAGCTTTTTGCCAATTATATTTGTTGTGTAGACCTGAGGCTGCTTTATTTGACCCTGAGATGAGCAAGAATGCATTAACCAGATAACGCGTACACAACTGTTACACTTTTCTAAAGAATCCCGGGAGTAAATGTTCTGGGAGCTTTTGTTCCTTTTGATAGAATTCCGCAACATAATTGAAAAGAATGCTCATGTTGGTGAATCACCAGATTATCAATTTTTAGTTATGTTGCTGCTTTTTATGTTGGTTGTGTGATGAATGTTGGACATCAGGAAGAATTCTCTGGCACCTCTTTGAAATAAAATAGTGCCCTGCAATGTCTTTTGGTGACTAGAGAAGGCAAGTTGGTCCTTTGTTTCACATCTCCATCTAAAAGTTAATGTAAGAGCATTAGAAATAGGAACAGGGAAAGACTGTACAGTCCCTTCAGTTGGCTTTGCCGTTCAGTGCATTAATGGTTGACTTGGTCTTCATTTTCCAATCCCTCCTCTCATCCACGAGCCACCAAAAACTTACATCTGTTCCAGCCCTGAATATTTTCAGTGATGACGCATCCATAATCTTTTGGGGCAGACAATTCCAAGGATTCACAATCCTTCGAGTGAAATAATTTCAACCCCTCTCAGTCCTTAATGATTCGCCCCTTATCCTGAGACACTGCTCCTATATTTGAGATTCCCCTGCTGGGGGAATACAACCTCGAGCTACTTCTGAATGTTATAGATTTGCGGATGTTTAAAGTATAGCAGGAGGCCATTTGGCCTGTCGTGTTCCTCCTGGTCAACAAGACCTGACTAAACTAATTCCATTTTCCAGTTTTTGACCCATAGCCTGGAGGCTATGGCAATATAAGTGAATATCTCAATACTACTTTAAATGTAATGAGAGTTTCTGACTTAACTACTGTTTCAGGCAGTGAGTTCCAGACTCCCACCACCTTCTTACCTTAAATCCATTCCCACTGATTGCTGACCCTTCTCCTAAAATGTCTCTTCCTATCCTCCCTATCTATATCACTCATAATCTTATGCACATTAATCAGGCCCCCTCTCAACCTTCTCTCCATCTCCTTGCTCTTGTTTTCTTTGCCTGCTAACTTTAGGTGTCCGTTGATAAACGTCCTAAGGTCCCTCTGATCATCAAACATATCCCAGGACCCTACCATCTATAGTGTAATCCCCTACTCTGTTAGACTTCCCCAAATGTGTTATCGCTCTATTTTCTGGATAGAATTCCAGTTGTCACCGCTTTGCCTGGCTAACCAGCCCATTGATATCCTCCTGCAGTTTATGGCTGTCCTCCTCATTATTTACCACCCTGCCAATTTCCATGTCATCCACAAACTTCTTGACCATGCCCTGATGTTTTGAGTCAAAGTCATTAATGTACAGCACAAGTAGCCAGGGCCCAGCACTGAGCCCTGTGGAACCACACTGGAAACAAACTTCCTGTCACACAACCATCCCTCTACCATGACCCACTGCTTCCTGACTCTCAGCCAGTTTTGGATCCAACATTCCACTTTGCCTTGGATTCCACAGGCTCTTACTTTCTTGACCAGTCTGCCATAAGGGATCATACCAAAAACTTCGCTAAAGTCAGTGCTGATCACATCAAATACATGGCCTTCCCAACACACCTGATTACCTCCTCCAAAAAATTAATCAAATGTGGCAAACATTACCCTCCTTTCACAAATTCATTCTGATTATCCCTCATTATTCTGTCCTGTAGAATTTCTAATGACTTCCCAACCACTGAGGTTAGACTGACTTGCCTTTAATTTCCTGGCCTATCCCTTCCTCCGTTCTTTTATTAGTAATGAGACATTAACAGTCCTTTGGCATCTTGCCTGTGACCAGAGAGGATTTGAAAATGTCTGCCCGGCCCCCTGGTATCTCCTCCCTTGTTTCCCTCGACAGTATGGGGTGCATCGTGTCTTCCGTTACAGATTTATCCACTTCTTATGCTGCTGACATGAGCTAGTCTCCTCTTTGTATGTCTCTGCTAATTTCTTTGGATATTTCACAGCCATCCGTCCCTGATGACGTTACCTGGGTTTTCCTTTCTATTGTGAAGACACCGAGCACTGTACCTAAGACTTCTGGATCCACACACCAATCACCTCTAGGGTGACTACTCCTTCTCCCATAATTCCCTTGCTCTTTACACATATTTTTAGAAAATCCTTTTGGGTTTTCCTACATTCCACGCACTAATTCTTTCTCATGCACTATCTTAAGGGCGACACGGTGGCTCAGTGGTTAGCACTGCTGCCTCACAGCACCACAGATCCGGGTTCAGTTCCAGCCTCGAGCGAATGTCTGTGTGGGGTTTGCACATTCTCCCCATGTCTGCATGGTTTTCCTCTGGGTGCTCCGGTTTCCTCCCACAGTCACAAAGATATGCAGGCTAGGTGGACTGGCCATGATAAATTGCCCGTAGTGTTCAGGGATGTGTAGATTAGGTGGGTTATAGGGGATGGGTCTGGGTGGGATGCTCTGAGGGTTGGTGTGGACTTGTTGGGCCAAAGGGCCTATTTCCACGCTGTACGGATTCTATGATTAACTTTCCTAACTTCCTTGAGAAGTTTCCCACCACTTTTTATACTTTTCTAGGGACTCTACCATATTGAGCCCTTTGTATCTGTCAGCAGCTTCTCTTTATCCTTGCCCCCTCTTAATCTGAACCTTCATGTTCCTTGACATCCAGGGTTCACCAGTCTTGCTCCCACACCTTGTCTTTTATAGAAATGCATTTGGCTTTATAGAAATGTACTTGTCCTGTACCCTGGATAGTTCCTTCTTGAATGCCTCCCTCTGCTCTGACACAGTGTAATCTACAAATTGCTGCTCTCAGTCCAAATTGTATTTTAAAATAATTAAATTAACCTTGCCCTGGATTAGAACAATATTTTCCCCCCTCCATCCCATTCTAATCCTTTTCCATAACTATCGAACTGACTCCTGGTCATCTCCAAATTGCTCCTCTACCA
Organism: Rhincodon typus; assembly: GCF_021869965.1. Classification (NCBI taxonomy): domain Eukaryota; kingdom Metazoa; phylum Chordata; class Chondrichthyes; order Orectolobiformes; family Rhincodontidae; genus Rhincodon; species Rhincodon typus. The sequence continues at coordinate 7,972,027 of NC_063362.1, forward strand.
ATATGCCTGCCATCTGCCTGAGCTCATTTCCAAATACTGGGTCCAGAACTGTGCTCTCCCATGTTAGCCTTTCCACACACTGGCAGAAACAGTTCTACTGTGTACAATTTCGAGGAAATAAAATGCTTAGTCCCACACACCTGCATCTGGTTGTAACTCAGTAACTCATCCTCAAGTCCATGTACAACTGCATTGCGAAAGCATTCATGTAATCAGCTTAGGTTGCCCCTTTTTAAGCACAGTGTTGCAGCCCTCAACAAGTTTAAATGGGGGGAAAAAATACCTCCCCTCGTCCACATCGTTTGTGAATAATTGATTTGATTTTAAATCGCTGTCTCTTGGTTGTTAGCCCACTCACCACGTGGAAGTCGGAGGGAAGACCCTAATGCCTCTCTCAAATCTCTACTAGAATCATAGACTCCCTATTTGGTGGAAGTGGGCCATGGCTAACCCCACCTAACCTACACATTCCTGGACACAATGGCGCAGTTTAGCATGGCCAATCCACCTAACCTGCACATCTTTGGACTGTGCGAGGAAACCGGAGCCCCCAGAGGAAACCCACGCAGAAGCAGGGAGCACGTGCAAACTCCACACAGCCTGTTGCCTGAGGATACAATCGAACCCAGGTCCTTGGTGCTGGGTTAACCATTGACTCATCACTCTTTCAGGAAAAACACTTCCAGTTTTTCTAACCCCTCCTTGTAACTGCAACCCCTCCATCCTTGGTGAACCACCTTTCTAACAATCCTTTCTAAGGCCTAAAGGTGCCCAGAATTGCTCAGCTGAGGCATAATTAATGATTTGTTAACTTCCACCTCTGTTTAGTCTTCATATTCTGTTTTAAAAACCAAAGTTCTTTAATCACCTGATTGGTTTCTCCTTGCACTTTTTGAGGATTTGTGCACTATAGACATTCACAGTCTTTCTGCCCAACCATGTTTTTCAAAACCATGCCATTTAAAAAAACATTGTTTGATCGCTCTCCTGTGCAGTTCCTTGGGTTGTATTGTGTTACAGACACAAGATAACATGTGTTGTTGTTGTAGATAGATAATTTGTCCGCTTTGGTTGCGCTACATGGGCATAAGCAAAACAACAGAGGAAGGAAGGAACACTATATTCCTGAAGATCCATTTTATATTGTAGTTACATGGAGGCATGAAAATCTGGTAGTATTGGATGAGGCTGAAACGTCCCATTTTCCTAAGTCATGGAGTCATAGAGCTGTACAGCATGGAAACAGACCCTTGGGTCCAACTCATCCATGCCACCCAGATATTCTAAATTAATCTAGCAATTGGTCCAATTTGTATGCTCTGACCAAACATCCCAATCTGACCTAGTCCCATTTGCCAGCATTTGGCCCATTTCCCTCTAAACCGTTCCTATTCATGTACCCATCCAGATGCATTTTAAATGTTGTAACTGTACCAGCCTCCACCACTTCCTCTGGCAGCCCATTCTACACACAGACCATACTCTATGTGAAAAGGTTGCCCCTTTGTTCCTTTTAAGTCTTTCCCTTCTCACCTTAAACCTATGCCCTCTAGTTGTTGACACCCCTACCCTGGGAAAAATACCTTGGCTATTAACCCTGTCCATGTACTCCATAAGGTCACACCTCAGCCTCTGATCTAGATGCAGAGTATAGAACAGGATGTTAGTAAGAGAATAAGTCAATAAAAATTTTTAAGAGATATTAAGCAATAATAGTGAGTCAGTGGGTTGCTTGCACTCTGGCCCCTTGTGTGTGAATGAATTCCCCAAAATCTACCGCTGGAGTTCTGATTATCTTGTCTCCCAAGTAATTCCAATGGCATTGGGCAAAATTCCATCGAAAGATCTCCAAGTGTTCTCAGTCACAAAGACAGTGGCAGTGCCGACGAGTCCAGGTCTGAGAGATCCCAGCAAAACCAACACTGTAGAGCTCTTTAGTCCTGAGAGAGTGCTGTAGTTGCCTGATGGGATGTTAACCCAAGGCCCAGACTGCCTGATGCTGATTTGTTGTCAGACAGGTGTAAAAGATTCCATGACGGTATTTGAAGAAGAGCAGGTTCTCCCATTGGAATTGTAATTGTGCCTTCTGTAAGTAACCTTGAGAACACACTAACTGACTTGCTGTGTGCAAACTGGCTGTGTAGTGCGTCTGCACTTCAGCAGTAGTTCGCTGGCTCCGAAATATTTCTGGATCCCTTTAAAGCTGTTAAAGTTTATTGGTTCATTTTTTTCCTGTCATTTCTGTTTTCATCCCTGACCCTATCTTGCTCTCTCAGTACAGGATCTGTGCCTAGATCTGCCAGTTATTGAGGAAAGGTGTTGGGTATCCAGAGTTTGGACAGACTGGAGACCCCTGCAGTGGGCAGTACAGAAATTGAAGGACCCCACAAATGTCTTTGAGCCTCCAGGTTGGTACAGAAGCTGCTGGCTGACCACCAGGGATCGTGGGAAACAGAGGGCCCTGTTTGCCGCATTGAGAGCATTGAAGATAATTAAATTGTTGAGGTTGGTTGGCTCGCCGAGCTGGTTTGTTGTTCCACAGACGTTTCGTTACCGTGCTTGGTAATATCCTCAGTGCAGCCTCTGATGAAGCGTCGGTGTGTTTTCCCGCCTGGTTTTTAGACTCTGAGGTCCGTTGCGATGGATTGCTTCACTTCCAGTTTTCCTCTGTAGTGGAATGTATACGGGGTCGAGTTCAATGTGTTTATTAATAGCCTGCTTTGTGGAGTGCCATGCTTCCAGGAATTCTCGAGCTTGTCTCTGCCTAGCCTGTCCCAGGATCTTGGTGTTGTCCCAGTCGAAGTCGTGGTTCTCCTTGTCCATGTAGATTGAGATGAGTGAGTATTGGTCGTGCCTTTTTGTAGCCAGTTGGTGTTCATGTACTCTTGTTGTTAGTTTCCTTCCTGTTTGTCCGATGTAGTGTTTCACGCAGTCTCGGCAGGGGATCTTGTAGATGACATTGGTCCTGTCCATGGCGGGGAGTGGGTCTTTAGTTCGGGTGAGCATAGAATCTTTCTGATGCTGTTCCTGTAGCCATTTCCTGACCCAGATTCTACACGCCCCGACACACTCATCACACTACCCTACATCAGGAACAAGTCAGAACTCACCACAAGACTTCTACGACCGCTAGGCATCAGAGTGGTGCACAAGCCCACATCAACCCTACGACCAGTGCTCACCCGAACTAAAGACCCACCCCCCGCCATGGACAGGACCAGTGTCATCTACAAGATCCCCTGCAGAGACTGCGAGATACACTACATCGGACAAACGGGAAGGAAACTAACAACAAGAGTACACGAACACCAACTGGCTACAAAAAGACACGACCAATACTCACTCATCTCAAACCTCATGGACGAGGAGAACCACGACTTCGACTGGGACAACACCAAGATCCTGGGACAGGCTAGGCAGAGACAAGCTCGAGAATTCCTGGAAGCATGGCACTCCACGAAGCAGGCTATTAATAAACACATTGAACTCGACCCCGTATACGTTCCACTACGGAGGAAACCTGGAAGTGAGGCAATCCATCGCAACGGACCCCAGAGTTTAAAAACCAGGCGGGAAAACACACCGACGCTTCATCAGAGGCTGCACTGAGGATGTTACCAAGCACGGTAATGGAACAACAAACCAGCTCGGCGAGCCAACCAACCTCAACACCCACAACCCGAGCTACAGATCTACTCCAAAACCTTAGATAATTAAATTGCATAGACAATCAGACAAGGGGATGTGTTGCAAGATTTGTTGAAGGCTGATTTCATGGAATAATTCTCATAAAGTCATACAGCACGGAAACAGTTCATGCTGACCATAATCCCAAACTGCCTGCACTTGGCCCATATCCCTCCAAACATTTCTTATTCATGTCCTTATCCAAATGTCTTTTAAACATTGTAACTGTACCCACACCCACCACTTCCTCTGGAAGTTCAGTTCTCACACGAACCACTCTGTGTGTGTTTTTAAAAAAAATTAAAATTGCCCCTCATGTCTTTTTTTAAATCTTTCTCCTCTCACCTGAAAAATTATGTCCCCTAGTTTTGAAATCCCCCAGCCTAGAGAAAAGACACCTGCCATTCACCTTTTACCAAACCCCTCAAGACTATGTCAACTTCAAACAAAGGACAGTAAATGTCTGAAACGCTCCCCACTTTAAAACTGCAGAGAGTGCAACTCCATTGAAAGCTGAGATTATTTATTCGGGAGTATTGTTTATTCGGGAGTATTGAGGATTTTAGAACCGAGACAGATGGTTGATGTTAAGGTATAGATCAGCCTAACCCAAAATGAATGGAAGAATGAGCACGATTGACTGAATACCTATGTTCGTAAATGCTAAAGAATATTAACTGTTGTGTGTTGGTCAAACATCTGTTGAGGAGATGGAGAGGAGGGGTCTCAGTGATTCACGTGAGGACTGCATGAGGTGTGTTTCTGTTTCTCGCCTGATCTTCCATGGAGAAGCAAGGTCCTGGCTTTCGCCAAAGAGAGGAGGTACAAGATCCTCCAGGTTTTAATTTGGGGATTTGTTTTCTCCCTGTCCTTTCTTTTTATACAATCTGTATTTGCAGTAGCTGGACCCCACAGTACGATGTAAGGGCTGATAGTTCCTGCAGTATTTCACTTAAAGAGAAGCCATTCTTTGTTGACCCAGACAATGACATTTATGCAAATTTAGAGGATATCACCAGTGACCTCAATTGTTCATTTTACTGGAGGCATTCTTGCTCTCGCTCTCCCTTTATGTCCCCTAACCCACCCACAACCCTACACACACCACCTCTGTTCCATGGCCTCATTGGGAGAATATTGGCCCTTTCCTTGACTGTGTGGTGCCTTTAGATTCTGAGCCACTCGTGAGAGTTTGCAATCAAGGGACTGATACAGAACAATGACCTGCAGAGTAGGTTTTTGGTGTAAGTATAAATTCCAAATATGATTTGTAACGTCAAAATTCTTTCTTTTGACCAATTTTGCTGATCGTCTATTTTTCTTCTGTGAAATGTCTTGGCAAATTCCTACCTTGATGGCACTAACGAAATGAAAGTTGTTGATATTTAGAGTTAATATTGCTGTTCCTTTACTCAAAGCAGCTTCATCCCATCAGACTTGTGTTTTGGAGTGCAGTGATGGTCATGGAGCACCAGGCTCTACTTTGATTTATGTCTTGGGATCTTTAACCAAAACCATCAGGACACCGCGAGAGAGCGTTGAATCAATTCTCGTCCACAGACCAGTTCCTCAAAAGGTTCAGCTTTAGGATGTCAGCTAAGAGTATAAACCCAACATTGGTCTGATTATGTGACTGATGGGAGACAGTGGTAATGCCACTACACTAATAATGAAGGCCCCAAGTTAATTGTCAGGGTTCATGCTTTCAAATACCACCACATAGGGGAGGTGATGGACTGTTAGTCCAGCGACCCAGAAAACATTCTGGGGACCCAGGTTTGAATCCCGCCATGGCAGATAGTGGAATTAAAATTCAATAAAACAAATGGAATTAAGAGTGTAATGATGACTGTGTCTCCATTGCCGATTGTTGGAAAAACCCATCTGGTTCACTTTAGGGAAGGAAACTGCCATCCTTACCTGGTCTGGCCTACATGTGAGTCCAGACCCTCAGCAATGTGGGTGATTCTGAACTGCCCTCTGGGCAATTAGGGATGGGCAATAAATGCTGCCTATCCAGCAATGCCCTCATCCCATAAATGAATAAAGAAAACACGGCTGTTGAAATCTAAATTCAGTCACAATATAAACCAAGTGTCTATAATGGGAGATGGTGACAACAACCCTGGTTCACCAATGCCCTTTATTTTTAGGGAAGGTAGTTGGCCATCCTTGCTCACTCTGGCCTACATGTGGTTTTAGACCCTTCGTAGTGAGATTTCCTCTGAGCCACCCTGCGCAAGCCAGTCTGTTCAAGGACACTTAGGGCAGGTCAACAAATGCTGATCTTGCCTGTGACCTCCTACGTCCCATGACAGAATTAAGAAAAGAAAATATTTGTTCCAATTCCAAACTCACTCTGTGTGAGACTTGGCGGAAATTTTGAAATTCTCTCCTAAACTCCTAACTCTGTCGGGGAGTCTTCCGGAAGATATCATATCCAAAGATAGCGTATTGATTCTGCTGGCGAATTACATGCGGTCACAGTTATACTATTACAACACATAAGTTGTAGTTACCTAATCACGTACAGGCTATTGACCAACTCCACAATTCCACACAACTGTTATTAACTATCCTATCTCAATCCAGTTTACTTGTGTAATTCATTAGTTCCTTATAAAACTTATAAGACACCCAACTGCATTCTTATGATATCCTTCAACATCCACCAGCACCTACTCCCCCTTGTGCTGACTACACAGTGATAACATAAAGCTTGCTAAGGTATCCCTTCTATGTAGACTTCATGTCATTTTTAATACTTGCTACTTTCCACAAAAGGGAATGGAGTATAAAAGTAGGAAGGTTTTGCAAAAATTGAACAAGGCATTAGTCAGACCAACAGCTCCACTACTGTGAACTTATTTGGTGGGCAAATTATTGGAGAGGATTCTGAGAGATAGTATTTATGATTACTTGGAAAAGCACAGTTTGATTAGAAATAGTCAGCATGGCTTTGTGAGGGGCAGGTCATTGCCTCACAAGCCTTATTGAATTCTTTGAGGATGCGACAAAACACATTGAAGGTAGAGCAGTGGATGTGGTGTATATGGATTTTAGCAAGGCATTTGATAAGATTCCCAATGGTAGGCTCATTCAGAAAGTAAGGAGGCATGGGATTCAGGGAAATTTGGCTGTCTGGATACAGAATTGGCTGTCCAACAGAAGACAGAGGGTGGGAGTAGATGGAAAGTATTCAGCCTGGAGCTTGGTGACCAGTGGTGTTCCGCAGGGATCTGTTGTGGGACCTCTGCTCTTCGTGATCTTTATAAATGACTTAGATGAGCAAGTGGAAGAGTGATTTAGTAGGTTTGCTGATGACACAAAGGTTGGGGGAGTTGTGGACAGCGTGGAGGGCTGTTGTAGGTTACAATGGGACATTGACAGGATGCAGTGCTGGACAAAAGTGACAAATGGTATTCAACCTGGAAAAGTGTGAAGTGATTCATTTTGGAAGGTCGAATTTGAATGCAGAATACAGGGTTAATGGCAGGATTCTTGGCAGTGTGGAGGAACAGAGGGATCTTGGGGTCCACGTTCATAGATCCCTCAAATTTGCTACCCAAGTTAATAGGGTTGTTAATAAGGTGTATGGTGTGTTGGCTTTCATTGGCAGGGGAATTGAGTTTAAGAGCCGCGAGGTTATGCTGCATCTCTATAAAACCATGATTAGACCACAGTGGGAATATTGTGTTCAGTTCTGGTCGCCTCATTATAGGAAGAATGTGGAAGCTTTAGAGAGGGTGCATAGGAGATTTACCAGGATGCTGCCTGGACTGAAGGGCAGGTCTTATCCGGATAGGTTGAGGGAGCTAGGGCTTTTCTCATTGGAGCGAAGAACGATGAGAGGTGACTTGATAGAGGTGTACAAGATGATGAGAGGCATAGATAGAGTGGATACTCGGAGACTTTTTCCCAGGGCGGAAATGACTATTACGAGGGGGCATAATTTTAAGGTGATTGGAGGAAGGTAAAGGGGAGATGTCCGAGGTAGGTTCTTTACACAGAGACTGGTGGGTGCGTGGAATGCACTGCCAGCGGTGGTAGTAGAGTCAGATACATCAGGGACATTCAAGCGACTCTTGGACAGGCACATGGATGATAGTAAAATGTAAGGTCGGCAGGGTAGAATTAGAGTTTGCACATTTAAGACAAAGATAAGGAGGAATTTCTTCTTTAAGAGGGTAATGAATGTGTGGAATTCTTTATCACAGAGGGCTATAGGGGCCGGGTCATTAAATATGTTAGAGGCTGAGACAGATAAAGATTTTTAATCAGTTGAGGAATCGTGGTTTATGAGGAAGGGGCAGGAACGTGGACAGAGGATTATCAGATCACCCATGATTGTTATTACAGTCTTAACCAGTTCTAGTAACTTGTATTGTCTGACTCTTCCCTTTTCAGGTAAGAATTTAAATGCTTATTGTTGCAAGATTCAGGGACTAATCTTGCTTCATTTATGGAATGTGTAACATGTAGCTCACCAGTTTGTGTCTGCGCTCTGTCCGAAGTCTATCCAGAGTTGGCACAAAGGATTGAAAATAGTTGAAAAGCATGCCTTCAAAGTTGATTGTGTTGTATAAATAGAAGGTACACCCTGAAGATTGTTGGATTATGGAAGGTAAAACACTGGCATCCCCAGCAACATTAGCTCCATCTCGCTTGCACTATTAATCCAGTAATCTGATATACTCATTTTAATGCAGGGCCTGGCAAGGTTTACCTCCAGGGGTTTCTCTTGCAAACTCTTGTACTCAATACCCCGTCCGATGAATGAAAGCATGCCGTATGCCTTCTTGACCACTCTATCGACCTGCGTTGCCACCTTCAGGGTACAATGGACCTGAACACCCAGATCTCTCTGTGTATCAATTTTTCCCAGGGCTTTTCCATTTACCATATAGTTCACTCTTGAATTGGATCTTCCAAAATGCATCACCTCGCATTTGTCTAGATTGAACTCCATCTGCCATTTCTCCATCCAACTCTCCAATCTATCTATATTCTGCTGCATTCTCCGACAGTCCCCTTCACTACCTGCTACTCCACCAATATTAGTGTCATCTGCAAACTTGCTAATCAGACCATTTATACTTTCCTCCAGGTCATTTATGTATATCACAAACAACAGTGGTCCCAACACGGATCCCTGTGGAACACCACTGGTCACATTTCTCCATTTTGAGAAACCCCCTTCCACTACAACTCTGTCTCCTGTTGCCCAGCCAGTTCTCTATCCATTTAGCTAGTACACCCTGGACCCCATGCAACTTCATTTTCTCCATCAGCCTACCATGGGGAACCTTATCAAACGCCTTACTGAAATCCATGTATATGACATCTACAGCCCTTCCCTCATCTATCAACTTTGTCACTTCCTCAAAGAATTCTATCAAGTTGGAAAGACATGGCCTTCCCTGCACAAAACCATGCTGCCTATCACTAATAAGCCCATTTTCTTCCAAATGTAAATAGATCCTATCCCTCAGTATCTTCTCCAGCAGCTTCCCCACCACTGACGTCAGGCTCACCGGTCTATAATTACCTGGATTATCCTTGCTACCCTTCTTAAACAAGGGGACAACATTAGCAATTCTCTAGTCCTCCAGGACCTCACCCGTGCTCCAGGATGCTGCAAAGATATCTGTTAAGGCCCTAGCTATTTCCTTTCTCACTTCCCCCAGTAACCTGGGATAGATCTCATCCAGACCTAGGGACTTGTCCACCCTAATGCCTTTTAGAATACCCAACACTGCCCCCCCGCCGCCATGCCGATTTGACCTAGAGTATTCAAATGTCTATCCCTGACCCCAACATCCGTCATGTCCTTCTCCTCGGTGAATACCGACGCAAAGTACTCATAAAAATCTCACTCATTTTCTCTGACTCCTGGCATAACTTCCCTCCTTTGTCCTTGAGTGGGACAACCCTTTCGCTGGTTACCCTCTTGCTCCTTATGTACGAATAAAAGGCTTTGGGATTTTCCTTAACCTTGTTTGCTAAAGATATTTCATGACCCTTTTAGCCCTCTTAATTCCTCGTTTCAGATTGGTCCTATTTTGCCGATATTCTTCCAAAGCTTCCTCTGTTTTCAGTCACCTAGACCTTGTGTATGCTTCCTTTTTCCTCTTTGCTAGTCTCTCAATTTCACCTGTCATCCATGGTTCCCTAATCTTGCCCTTTCTATCCCTCATTTTCACAGGGACATGTCTGTCCTGCACTCTAATCAACCTCTCTTTAAAAGCCTCCTACATATCAAATGTGGATTTACCCTCAAACAGCTGCTCCCAATCCACATTCCCCAGCTCCTGTCCAATCTTGCTATACTTGGCCCTTCCCCAATTTAGCACTCTTGCTTTAGGACCACTCTCGTCTTTGTCCATGAGTATTCTAAAACTTACGGAATTGTGATCACTATTCCCAAAGTAATCCCCTACTGAAACTTCAACCACCTGGCCGGGCTCATTCCCCAACACCAGGTCCAGTATGGCCCCTTCCCAAGTTGGACTATTTACATACTGCTCCATAATGTACTTCTTATGTTGGAATGCATTTTTGTGTGTAACAAAAAATGCTGGACAAACTCTACAAGTTTGGTCGCATCTGTGGAGAGAAAAACCAGGTTAACAGGAGGCAGGGTAACTCGGTGGTTAGCACTGCTGCCTCACAGCACCAGGGACAAAGGGTTCAGTTCCACCCTTGGGCGACTGTCTGTGTGGAGTTTGCACATTCACCCTGTGTCTGCGTGGGTTTCCTTTGGGTGCTCTGGTTTCCTCCCACAGTCCAAAGATGTGCAGGTTAGGTGGATCGGCCACGCTATATTGTTGCATAGTGCCCAGGGATGTGCCGGCTGGGTGGACTAGCCATGGGAAGTTCAGGGTTACAGGGATAGGCTAAGAAGGCATGTCCGAATGGGATGCTCTTCAGAGAGTCAGTGTAAACTCGATGGGCCGAATGGCTTGCTTCCACACTATAGGGATTCTGAGAGTCCAGTGTTAGTCTTCAATTCAGAAGAAGGGACATATCAGACTCAAAACTTTAACTCTGTTCCTCTCTCCACAGACCCACTGAGTCTTCAGCATTCTCTGTGTTTGTTTCGGAATTCCAGTGCCTGCAGTATTTTGCTTTTATTATTTGTGTGTGTGTGTCCTCGGTTTACACAATATTCACTGTTTGCAAGAGAATGTTTTCACACGTTAATCTGTTTGCATTTTGAAAAGTCGAAGGATACTTAATGCTGGCATTTTTTTTAACGAAAGGAGAAAAATGTTTTGTTTTGCATTTCTTCAGATAACTTCCAGATTTTAAAGGTGCATTATTTCCTTTTTCTCCTTTTCAGACTTGTCTCATTTCACAAATTTTAACTCAGCCGACCAAAGATCACTCTAGGCATAGGTGGATCTTTCCCTGAAGAAACTTCTGGAAGGTTGAGTGTAAACTTTGTGAGAATGGTAAGTATCACCATCCTTTAAAAGGCGCTGAAGCTTTTAAACCTTCGGTTGCGTGAGCAACAACAAAGGTGATTTATTATTTAATGACTTGCTTGTTTCAATGTTACAGTAGGCTTGTCAGCATGTTCATGAATAACTTTGTGCTGAAACTTTTCATGTGGGTGTAGTTTGATATAGATTTTATTGTCACATGTACTCAAGAACATATTTAACTATAATGTAGGCATTTAGGTGTAAAATGAACAGCAGTTCATCAAATGGAAAATATTTGTACAATATCTCAGTTGGCGCAGTATTCTGATCTCCCTGACAGACACAAGCTTCCAGCACCACCTGAGTTTGAAAGAAGCCATCCCTATTTCAAAGTAGTTTCAGAGATAGTAGGAACTGCAGATGCCGGAGAATCTGAGATAACAAGGTGTAGAGCTGGATGAACACAGCAGGCCAAGCAGCATCAGAGGAGCGGGAAGGCTGACGTTTCGGGCCTAGACCCTTCTTCAGAAAAGATCTAGGTCCGAAACGTCAGCCTTCCTGCTCCTCTGATGATGCTTGGCCTGCTGTGTTCATCCAGCTCTACACCTTGTTATCCCTGTTTCAAAGTATTCTACTTTTGAGTATTAGTAGTTCCTGGTTTGACAAGGGGTTGGTTGTGCAGCATGGCTTTTACCCACTTCTGCATTTTATTTTGAGCACTTTTTTTTGTTTTGAGTTTCGGTCATTGCCATGATCTTGTGGATTATGATGTGGAGGTGTCGGTGTTGGATTGTGGGTGGACAAAGTCCAGAGTCACATCACCAGGTTATAGTCCAACAGGTTTAGTTGAAATCAGAAGCTTTCAGAGCGCTGCTCCTTCATCAGATGAAGTGGACTTCACCTGGCAAAGGGGCAATGCTCCAAAAGCTTGTGATTTCAGATAAATCTGTTGGACTATAACCCAGTGTCATGTGACTCCTGACCTTGTGGATTAGCCCATTGCCTCCTTGACTTCAGGCTCTTGAGTCCCCAGTCCAACTTGCTGAGGGGATAAAAGTCTTGTAAGGACCGATTTGAAAAGCATCTCTACCATTTTGTGATTCACATGGGGTCACGGGCATATAACTGTCCAATGCAGGAAGAAACGGCTTAGAGGAAGCCACCGTACAAAGTGATAAAGCTCAGGCCGAAGGTTAAATGGTGTTGAGGAAAAAGAAAGGCCTTTTTTTTTTGTTCCTTGCTGCAGATGACACTATTTGCCTCAGCCCCAGCCAACAAGCCTGACTGCCTGGGTTGCAGTTTTATCATTGCTTTTGCCTCCTACCCCATGGTTTCTCCATTGGCAGTGCCAGTTATTGAAGGGAAATACGCTGTACAATACTGTAGCCCCAGGGGGCTTGAGGGATCGCCAAATTGATGACAGTTTGGTCCTGGGATCCGGATAGAGACTGCTCCAACTCAATTGAAAGAGACCCCTTGTCGATAAAAGAGTGAGTGGAAGTGTTCATCTACTGGATGGGAACAAACAACTCTGAGGTGAAAGATCAGTTACTGACCTATAGTAACCTCAAAGTGTCATTGTAAGTAATGTTAGTTTACGTTGTAGGATGAAAACATTATTATGAGCAATTTCTGAATCACATCCTAGAGAGATGCTGCTTGTAGTGATATACAGTTTAAACAGAATTTAAAACTAGCTGCTGCTCTATACTAAAATTTCAAATACATTCCAGTCATATTCTAAAATAAATGTACTTCCTAGTTTGAATGCTGTTGTTTCTGTGCTTTGAGAAATTACGATGGTGATGAGAGGGGAAAACCACTGAGAATTAGCTTTAATATTCATATTCCTAGATCCCACCTCAATCATGCAGTAACCAGACCAAGAAATCAATTGGTGATACAGTCTCGCCTTTTAATACTCATGTGCAGGAGCATGTCTTCTGTTCTTGAAACATCTTTGTATTTAAAAAAAAATTCCAAGATGGTCATTTGCTCTTTACAATAATAAACACCAAACGCCTCGTTTACGAAAGCTACAAGCCAACCCTTTGCTATTTATCTCTGAAAATAATCTTCCACAACTTTATAAGCTGCAACTGGATACAATCTCGATCTCCTTTATTCCAAATGCCTTGTTTATTTTTCAAACCTTGCTTCATAGCTTCAACTTTTCATTCTGTGATTGTGGGTAGTCTTTCTCAAGAAATCATCTCTCCCCTTGTCCATGATATAATCCGGTTCCAACAAACATCACTCAGAATTCCAACCATCAGTTGTATTGTCCAAAAGCAAGAACGGATTAATTTTCTGCAATCTTGCATGATAATCCTCAAGGACCATGATAATCTTTGGAGACCAGCAAGGGTGCATGGACAACTTAGTCTCCTGTGGTTGGGGAGTTTGTGCAGGTCTAATGGGATGAATGCATTAGGTTTTTTTTCCTGTTATTTATCAAACTAGATAAAATAAAATCTTCATCACACACAAGTCATCAACGCGAGTGGTAACATTTTGCTTATCAATGTCAGTGAGCAGGAATGACATTACCGTATCAGCTACATTCTCCATTTTTGGAACCAGTTTTGCAGTTTGTAGTCCTTACTCCACATGATCCTAGGAACGGGGGTAGATCGCTGAACACTACAACTTGTGCCACCTTTCAGTTAGATCATGGCTGAAGAGTACCTCGATGACACCTACCTGTCTTGAACCCCTATTCCATAATCAGAATTAGGTTTAGATTCATTGTCACATGAATATAAAAATACAGTGAAATGTGTTTTTGCACATGCAAAACGCAGAGTGTGGCCGTGCTCCCCTGCCAGTTTATAAAACACAGAATGTAACGCAGTAGAGTTCACCTTTCCCTCCTCTTCTTGTTACCCCCCTCTGCTACTCCTCCATTCATTGCTTGATCTTGGCCAGCTTCTCTGTAACGGGCTCTGGAGTCTCCGTTACAGGCCCCGTCTCCACCGTTGCAGTCACTCCCGCAGCCACTGTGTCCAAGCTAGAGCCATGGGCCTGGTCTCCTACTTCCAGCACCACTCTTTCCCCCCCCCCCCCCCCAACCTTCCTTCCAGACGTTGCTGCCAGTCATCAGTCACTGGGGTCCTAGCTCCGGGCTCCTCCTCCGCCAATGCTGACCTTTTGCAACCTCAGAACTGGAGCCAGCCATGGGTCTCAGACTGTGTGGGGCCTGGCCCCAACTGATTTTTTTTCTTTTTTTCCCCCCCACCCCCGGGGGGGGAAAAACCACAGAAAGGCCTGATATCTTTAAATGAGCAAAATTCAATGAAACGCAGCCTTCGTTGCTCCAACTGACCAGCCCAGTGGATTCTAGCTTTCCGATGGAGAGAGTTTCAGATTTCCACAATCCTTTGTGTGAAAGAAGGCTTCCTGGTTTTAGATCTTGTGGTTAGCAAATGGAAGGAGTTGAGGTGAACAGCAACAAAAGAACAAAACACAGAAAATGCTGGAGAAACTCAGCAGGTCTGGTAACGTCTGCCTATAACAGGAATGATATTATGAAGCTGGAGAGGGTTCAGAAGAGATTTACCGGGATGTTGGTGGGAGTGGAGGGTTTCAGTTATAACAAGACGATGGATAGGCTGCAACTTCTTTTCCCTGGAGTGTTAGGAGATTGAGGGATGACCTTTATAGAGGTACATAAAATCATTAGGGGCAAAGATAAATTGAATGCCAGGTGTCTTTTCCCAAGGGTGGGGGATTTCAAGATAATGGGACATATTTTTACGGTGAGAGGAGAAATATTTATAAAAGACAAGGGCAGTATTTTTAGACAGAGTTGTTTGTGTGGAAAGAACTTCCAGAGGAAGTGGTGGATGGGGGTGTAGTTACAATGGTTAAAGGACATTTGGATAAGTACATGGACAAAAAATGTTTAGAGGGATATGGGCCAAGCGCAGGCAGGTGGGACTAATTTAGTTTGGGATTATTGGCGGCATGGACTGGTAGGACCGAAGGATCTGTTTCCGTGCTGCGTGACTCTGACTCTATTACCAGGGTTGGAAGGTTTCAGCTACAGGGAGAGGCTGAATAGGCTGGGGCTATTTTTCCTGGAGCGCCAGAGGCTGAGGGATGACCTTCCAGAGGCTTATAAAATCATGAGGGGTATGGAGATGGTAAATAGGTAAGGTTTTTCCCCTGGGGTGGGGCAGTCCAAAACTAGAGGGCTGAGTTTTTCCAGCATGTGTTTGTTTCAGATTTCTAGCATTTTCCTGTTGAGTGAACAGTTGAGCCGAAGCTGCTAAACATGAGGGAGAAAAACAGAGACGGGTGAGGTGAAGATTAGAAGGAGGCTTGTGTGGACCGAAAATTTCTCCGGCATTTCTCAGATGGGCTGAATGGCCTACTTCTGCCCTGTACAATCTATGTAACAAGTGACATGTCTGACATCTTAATATCTTAAAACGTAATACTTTGAGGTCAGCGGTAGGTAAGGTCCTTTTACTAATGGGCACTGGGAGTTTCCCCATTCTTCACTGCAATTTCCTTACCAGCAAAATGATCCACTGCAAGACTGCATTGCTCAGGCTGTGCTCTGAGCAGAGTTTCGGTAGTACGTTATTAATTATGGAGAAAAATAGGCTTTTACTCATTTTTCATGAGAGGAGGAGCTAGAGGTACAGAGGTCATGATGATGTGCTTCTCTGTGAACTGCAGCACAGGTAATATAAGAACATCAATTCCTGCTGACCATATTAGTGCATGGAATGCTAATGCCTTGTGACATTTCACTGTTATTTTTATGGGAACTGTTACCCTATTCCTTTTTAAATAGATTTATGCCACTGCTAATAAATCAGGCAGTTGAAAGTCTGACAATTGCTTTGGGCATTTATCTATGAGTAGGCCCAAGAGAGATTCCTCATCTGTAATGACCTACGTCACCCTGTCAACCAGTGACCTAGGATGTGACAACAGTGTGAGAATTCTCTTGCTCATTAAATTAGCCTCACTGTACACATTTCTGTGAAGAATCAAAAACTAGTTGACCTGTCCCCTTCTTCTGATTCTTCCTCGCTAGCTGTCGAATCCGTTAGATCCAAATCCAGATAGACCTTTTGATGTCCTGTTGGTCAGGCTCCTACAGCTTGGATGTATAAACAAAAGCAGGTGTTTTTAACATGTGTAAGCTCTGCGTTAACAAAGTCATCGAGGAGTCAGAAGCAGTTTTGTCCTCCACTCTGAGCGGATCGAGGATACTTTTCAACCTTATAAAGTCAGATGATGATAAAGTAAACCAAGACACCAACTGATCTACGTCATCCTGGATTTATTTGCAGAATACCACATTATCTGTACCTGTGTCTGCTTTCTCCTGGCAGTCTTTCTTTATAGATGTGCAAGGTACTTTTCCTTTTATTCTTTTATTTTTAAAACCTGTAGTACTCTTACAACTGTTTTTTGTTTTCTTCTTACCAAATCACCCGTGATATTTTTTTAAATTTATTAACTACCACTAATAAGTCACCTGTAATTTTGGACTGATTAGTTTACATACAAAAATTCTGACCATCACAGTTGAGGGAGAGGTAAGGAAGGGTCTAAATCAAAATGGATATGTTCAATGAATCAATGAATACTTTTCACTTGTGCATTGTAAACATTGATAACATAATTGACAAGCTATTAACAGATCCTTTTGTCACCAGAGATTGTTTTCTTGATTTTTTTTTTTTCTCTTCGGTATTCTCCTGTGAGTGAGACGCACAACAGGTGTGATTGAACTGACAGATAAATCAACCAATAAATGTGGGATAAGCTACTTAATACGCTGGATAGATGAATGTCGCATTTAAGATGTTCTTGCAAACAATTATTGTTAATTTTAACTGAGAACAAAAAATGCTGGAGATCACGGTGGGTGAGGCAGCATCCAGGGACAGAAAGCAAGCTCACGTTTCGAGTCCAATTTCAGCAGCTGCAGTATTTTATTCCTACACTGTTAATTTTAAATCTATGATAAATCAATTTTTGTTAAGCAAAGTTATTAGGGGATGTGGACCAAAGACAGGTATGTGAAGTTAGGCCACAGATCAGCCATGATCTCATTGAATGCCAGAACAGGCTCGAGGGGCTGAATGGCCTCCTCCTGTTCCTGATTACATTTTAAAAAAGGCCATTCAGCCCAATACAAGTAACTTCTCAATCCTCTGCAGCCCTTTTTCTCTGGGAACTCTCATTTCCCTTCCACTTGATATATCCCTTTAAGTTTTTTTTAATGCTATGTTTGCATTTCCTTCCCTCACTGCAGCTTTCCTTCTGGCTCAGTTCCAGATGCGAGAAAATGATATTGATGGTTATTCAAGATAAAAAGGTACCACGGGGAATTTTTGCCTCTAATTTTAGAAGCAGCTGGAGAGTGAGCAACTTCTGTGCCACCTGAGAGCTGACTCAGTGTGCGTCTCCTCACGGATTCGCCTTAAGTGGAGGAACAGCTGGAGTTAGACAAGTGGTACTGAACAAACTGTGCTTCAAATTTAATTCTTGCCCTCACCCGGCTAATTGGCTGAAGCCTGAAATCCATGTGATCAAATCAACCGCCGCCTCCCCACCCCCAAACCTGGAATATCGCCACAGGAGCAAAAGTGAAAGTTGCTAAAATTCTTGGTCAACGTCCACATACAAACGAAGATAACAGGAGCAGGAGTAGGCCATTCGGCCCTTCTTGAGCCTGCTGCATCGTCCAATGTGATCATCCAATTGGGTATCCTATTCCCACGTTCTCCCCATGCCCTTTGGCCCTAAGAACGATGTCTAACTACTTCTTGAAAACATCCAGTGTTTTGACCTCAATCACTTTCCATGGCAGAGAATTCCGCAGGCTCACCGCTCCCTGGAATAAACAAAGTTCTCCTCATCTCAGTCCTAAATGACCTACCCCATCTCCTTTAGACTATGATGTTGGCTATTGTAGGTTGGTTGAATGGCACTGTGCTTTGCAGATAATAATAATATTTTCACTTTTCGGGGTATTGATAATTGATATGATTTGACCTGCCACAGTGCGTGTTGTTGGATTCTCCCAGTTACTCAGGCTGTCAATGGCCAAGCACCTATACAGCTCCAATATTCAGGTAGAAGAACACATTCTATTGACAAACATTTCCTCCCTCACTTTAAATACACCTTTCATTTCCTAACCCCAACTATTAACCTGTTTAAAAAGCAAGGTTGCGAGGTGGGAAATGTGGCAATGTGAGTATTTCCATTATCCCAATGGGACTGAGGAGTGAAGGAAGAAGATTCAGTCACTTAGCCTGTCGTTTGTGTTCGTCCATTCAGTTCTACCAAAGCTGATCTAATGTCATAAACCCACACTTATCCCAGATATTGCTTTTAATATCTTCGTTGAACAAAAAGAACCACGAGCCTTTTAAAACTAATCATCAACCCATCATCAAGTGCCCAATCCCGATGAGTCACAGAGTTGTACAGCATGGAAACAGCCCCTTTGGTCCAACACATCTATGCTGAGAAATACCCTAAATTAATCTAGGACTGTATCCCCTCTATACCCTTCCTATTTGTATACTCATCCAGATACCTTTTAAATGTTGCAATTGTACCCACTTCCACCACTTCCTCTGGCAGCTCATTCCATACACACACCACCCTCTGCCTGAAAAGGTTGCCCCTTAGGTCCCTTTTTAAATCTTTCCTTTCTCCCCTTAAACCTATGCCCTGTAGCTTTGGACTCCCCTTCCTTGGGAAAAAGACCTTCTATTCACCCTATTCCTGCCCCTCCTGATTTTATAACCTCTGACGCACCAGGGAGAAAAGCCCCAGCCTATTGAGCCTATCCCTATAGCACAAACCCTCCAACCTGGCAACATCTTTGTAAATCTTTTCTGAACCCTTTCAAATTTCACAACTTCCTTCCTATAGCAGGAAGACCGGAATTGAGCACCATACTTCAATAGTGGCCTAACCAATGTCCTGTACAGCTGCATCATAACCACTCAACTCCTTTGCTCAATGCACTGACCAATAAAGGCAAGCGTACCAAATGCCGCCTTCATTATTCTGTCTACCTGCAACTCCACTTTCAAGGAACTATGTTCAAGCTTGTATTTCAAAGTTTTCTTTATTTCACTCCTGAAAGATCTGCCTCAGTTTATCTTCAAACCCTCATCCAAAACTCACCAACCAACAGAAGTCGTTTTTATCCAACTGTGCCCATTAAATATCTTAAACTTTGACTAAATGACCCTTTTCGCCCTCTAATTTCCAGGGTATACAGGCCTGCTTTGTGTAATCTCTCGTTGCAATTGAAGCTCTGAAGCCCAGATATTGTTCCGGTAAATCTTCACTGCACTCCTTCCAAAGTCAGTATATCCTTCCCAAGATGTGATACCCACAGCCACTATCAATATTCCAGGTGTGGTCTAACCATGGCTTTGTATAGCGGAAACCTGACTTCTATTCCCCTTTGTTCGAGACCTCCAGATTTAAAGGTCGGCATTTCATTAAATCCATGGATTTCTCTTTTTTTGTTTGTATGTTATCAAAACACTTATGCGCGTGAATACCAAACTCTCTTTGGACCTGAAAGTTGGTGAAATTTGTTCCTTCAGAGATTCGTAAATCTCGGTCATTCTGTAGCCCAGAGGGTTGTGGTTGCTCCTTCATGCTGTATATCCAAGGCTGTGCTAGACAGATCTTTGGGGCATGGGGGAATTATGGTGAAGGGCAGGAAAATGTGAGCTGAGGCAGAAGTTGGCCATCATCATATTAAAAGGCAGACCACAGTCATGGGGTGGGTAGGCAGCAAATGCCCACACGTGTGAATAAAATTGGAAAAAAAAATATTGCCCCATATTAGAAACAAGGCTTTAGCATTGACAGAATCATAGAATCCCTACAGTGCAGAAAGAAGCCATTTGGCCCGTCGAGTCTGCACTGACCCTCCGAAGACCATCTCCTCACTCAGACCACAGTCGATGGGCCAAGCTGCCTAATGAGTAGGAATGTTCTTATTTCTTATGTTATGATCACGGCTGTCTCTTGCGTGCTAATTTGCTCAAGTAATGTTTCCCGTTTCTGTAGTCACAGAGAGTGAAACCAGCGAAAGAGGGCGCCTCGGAGAGAAGTCCTGTTATGGAGGGTGGAATGCAGCTGCTAAACCGCGATGGCCACAGTATCTCCCACAATTCCAAGCGCCACTACCATGATGCTTTTGTATCGATGAACCGAATGAGGCAACGGGGATTGCTGTGCGATATCGTCCTGCACGTGGGCAGTAAAGAAATCAAGGCACACAAACTGGTGCTAGCTTCATGTAGCCCTTACTTCCATGCCATGTTTACCAGTAAGTACCAAGGCTTTCCTTATAGGACTGACACTGGAGAATTAAACCAGCTTGCTGCAGATCCTTTTCCAATGAGATCAGATGCAAAAAAAAATTACCAGGAAAATTTGGAATCAGAAGAAAGCTGCATGTACCAAGTAACTCTCAGCATTTTAAATTGGGGGTAGGCAGCAAATGCTGGCTTTGCCAGCAATGCCCACACATGTGAATAAAATTGATAAAAAAATTATTGCCCCAACTGGCTTCCGACTCTGATTAATGGCGACTCCTGTGAAACTACCAGCTGGGGAGTTTCTACCTCCCTGGGTCAGATTACATTGGGCTGAGACCTTCGATATGTGAGAATAAGCTGTTTGTCTGTGCAGCATTCCACCTTGTTAGATGT
Source organism: Rhincodon typus (assembly GCF_021869965.1). NCBI lineage: Eukaryota > Metazoa > Chordata > Chondrichthyes > Orectolobiformes > Rhincodontidae > Rhincodon > Rhincodon typus. Next base: position 7,992,863 of record NC_063362.1, read on the forward strand.
TGGGATGGAGGTAAACCCCAGGATGATGTCTACCTCCCATATATCATCATCATCACCAGCTGCAAAAGGTAAAGTGAGTGTGATCTTTCAGATTCACCTGTGATGCCGTAAACTATTTTTCTGTGTTTTGTTTTTGTCTTGCCTGCAGATGAGATGAGTGAGAGTCGCCAAACCCATGTGACATTACATGATATTGACCCTCAGGCCTTAGAGCAGCTTGTACAATATGCCTACACTGCCGAGATTGTGGTGGGCGAAGGAAACGTACAGGTAGATGGCCTCAGTTGAATTTCTCCCAGGATTTGTCATGTTTTCCGTAAGGACTGATGTGATTCACTTTTTTTATATATAAACCCTAGCATTTTGCTTTAGACAGGAGGAGTTTCGGGAGCAAACAGCAATTATTTTCACATTTAACTCCCTCCGTGAAGCTCATCTGAGATTCTTCTGCCTGTCTCCTGACTCACACCAGCCTCATTCACCCATTACCTCATTAGATCCAGCCGCGCTTCTAGCCCAGCTTCTCCAGTACAGCAAAAGCAAGAAATTACTTAAGTATATACGGTCTACAAAAGGCAGGACCAAAAAGCCAAGCAATTTCTGCCCTTTCAAGCTACTTAGAGCAAAGTGATGGAAGGAGTGGTCCTCAGTGCTATCAGGCAGCACCTATTTGCCAATGACCTCACTGGTTCTCCATTTGCATTTTGGAAAGACCACTTGGCTCCTGAGCTGTTACTGTCTTCACTCCAACCTGAACAAAGAGCTGAATTCCAGAGGTCAGGTGAGAGTGATGTTAGAATCAAGGCTGCACTCAGTTGAGTGCAATGTAGAGAAACAGTAACTGTTGGACAAAGAGACTGTTTCCGTGCTGTATGACTCTATGACCATTAGAATTAGGAACACACGAGTAAGTTGTTCAGCCCCTTGAGTCTGCTCCAACATTCAAGAGGATCATGGCTGATCCGACTTTCCTCACTTTTCTGCTTTTTTCCTATAACCCTTTGATTCCCCTCCTGATCAGGGATCTACCTATCTGTCTAGATTAAATAGATACAAAGAGAAGTGAGGTTGAAGTCAAAGGGAATGGGAGGAAAGCACATCATTGGCTGGAGTCACACCAAGCCTAACAGATGATGCTTAATTGCTAGTCAACTCAGCCCTAGGACGTCTCTGAAGGAGCTCCTCAGGGTGTGCCCTAGACCCAACCATCTTCGGCTGCTTTTATCAATAAGCCATAAAGTCAGAAATGGGGATTTTCACTGATGATTACACAGCGCACAGCGCCATTCACAATTTCTAGGATAATGAAGTCGACTGTGTCCACGTGCAGGACAATCTGAACAACATTCAGGCCAGGCCTGATAAGTGGCAAGTAATATTTGTGCCAGACAAGTGACGGGCAATGACCAGCTACCGACAGAGAGAATCTAACCATTGCCCTATTGGGGCAGTGATAATGGCCATCGGTGAGTCCTCCACTACCAACATTCTGAGGATTACTATTGACCAGAAACTCAACCACACCAGACTGTGGCTACAAGAGCAGGGCAGAGACTGGAGATTCTGTGGAGCATAACTTGCCTCCTGACTCTCCAAAGCTGATCCACCATCCACAAGGCACAAGTCAGGAGTATCACGGAATACTCCCCACTTGCCTGGATGAGTGCAGCTCCAATGCCAGCCTGCTTGATTAACACCCCATCCACCACCTTCAACATTCACTCCCTGATCGTGTACACACTGTGAGAGCAATGTGTACCAGTTACAAGATGCACCACAGCAATGTGTACCAGTTACAAGATGCACCACAGCAGTGTGTACCAGTTACAAGATGAGCTAAGGTTCCTTGAATACCTTCCAGACAGACAAGCTGTACCACCTAGGATGACTAGGGTAGCAGAGAGACCACCACCAATTCCACGTTCCCCTCCAAGCTACACACCAACAGTTACACTCCTATTAAAGCATCTTGGGATGCTTTACTACCATTAAGGTGCTATATCAATGCAAGTCTTGCTCTCACACGCTCTCTCCCACTCTCTGTCTCTCTGGTACCTGACCCTATCTGTGAGATTCAGTGATATTCTAAGGAAGTGCCCAGTGAGCTGGTCCTACACTTGCGTCTGATCAACACACTCTCACCCACGAAAGCCAGCCTCCTGGCAATGTGAATCACGTGGGGCTTGTATCCAAGTAGGAATGCTGATTAGCTATCCTTTTAAACTCCCAGTTTCCTTCTAGTGTGAAACTAAATGGACAGATTTTGTAAACTAAACTAACAGCTCATGAGCTGATAGCTCATGGGACTTTCGAGACTGACTGACAGTCTATCCACTGCCAGCCCAGGTATTTTAGGTGTGGAAAAAAAAAGCTTTTAATCTTCTTCCCAATGCAATCATTTGGGGCTTTAATCTTTAACAGCCAACATGTTGCAAGGTCTGTGTTAGCCCAGTTCGGATTAAGTTACACAACCCCTTCATTTGTCCATTTTTCTCCTCAATTTAAGACACCATTCCAGAATACAGCCACCTTATAAAACCTTACGACTGAGACGATATATTTTGAAACTGGTCGGTATGTTCTTTGCCCCACAGACACTGCTTCCTGCAGCAAGCCTCTTGCAGCTGAATGGTGTTCGAGACGCCTGTTGTAAGTTCCTTCTGAGCCAACTTGATCCATCCAACTGTCTGGGAATCCGAGGATTTGCTGATACACATTCCTGCAGTGACCTGCTCAAATCTGCACACAAGTATGTGCTCCAGCACTTTGTGGAGGTTTCCAAAACTGAGGAATTTATGCTGCTGCCACTTAAACAGGTATTGGTTAAAGACCGGGTTTGAACTTGCATGTGGTGCCAAGGTTTAAGTGCAGGAACAGCACTCCTCCCCCTGTCCTTAGATTACCCTTGTAATGCATTTTCATTCCTTCCTGTCGCAGAACATTATTCCATCCCTTTTTGATGCATACAACTGTTACGCCCTCAAAGAATTCGCGAGAGGAAAGTTTGCTGGCAAAATAGAGACAGGCTAAAGGGGCATAGTGACAAAAAGGGTAGCGTTTTTCCAAGAGTTGGCACATGCACGATGGGCAGAATAGCCTTTTTTTTTTGGTGCTGTATTGTTCAATGAATTATAAAATGGACTCTGGCTGCCCATTTTGCTTTACTCAGCTGCTGGCCCTTAAGCAGTTTCCATTCAGATTCCTGTTGTCGTCATCGGCAGTCCCTCACAGATGAGGATGACTCCCTTCCACCCTCAGGGTGAGGCTGTAGGTGGCCGTACATACCCATGGGGCTCCCGCAGGCTCTGTTACACTTGGGACGGAAGGCAGTCACAGGAAGTGGTGGGTGGGGGTGTCGGTGTGGCAGTACGGTCCTTACACTGTTTTCCCCTGGCTTCCACTTCTTCCCAACGGCAAGTCTCGAGGGGCTCAATGCCTCCCCGGATGCACCTCCTCCACTTTGGATGGTCTTGGGCCAGTGGTTCCCAGGTGTCTGTGGGAATGCTGCACTTCCCCAGTGAGGCTTTAAGGATATCACAGAAGCTGTACTGAATCTCTGTCTCTTGTTTGGTTGTCACCTTCTGTGAGATGTTTTCAGTCTGTTCAGGATGCTCTAAAAGCCACAGGGACTACACATCCAATTCGACTTGCGTGTACCTAAATAATCCAGGTCCAGATTTGGAAAGAACTCCTCAGTCCATAGCAATAGTAAAGCAACCGAAAGAACTGCGGATGCTGCAAATCAGGAACAAAAACAGAAGTTGCTGGAAAAGCTCAGCAGGTCTGGC
>NC_063362.1:8001650-8020713 GCF_021869965.1 Rhincodon typus
AGCTCCACACTGTGTTATCTCTGACTCCAGCATCAGCAGTTCTCAGGGCGGCAGTTGAGATGTCTCACTTCTTACTTTATCAGGTAACGGTTCAGAAAGAGTTGATACTGAAGGTGCAGTAAGCTCCACAATCTGATAATAGCTCGCAGTCCTCTGGCAGTGAAGCAGTCTTCATTACATCTGGATGGAGACAGATGTGTCGTCTCTGGTTCCTGTTAGACATAGTTACATACATGAACTAGTCAATGGAACCTGTATCTCTGGCTATCCTGCAACTAACTACATTGTTTTGTAAAGACTCAATTGTGATTTATCCTCTACTAATGCAGAACCGTGACAGGTGCTGCATGGGCCTTTGTTGTCATGTAAACTGATGTTACAGGTAAATTGCACCCTGGGCAAAGTTGCAGAGAGTTAGCGCATCGTTAAAACTCCACACACCTTCAGGAGCAAATGTGCGGAAGGAAATCTGGAGAAAATGACATACAAGTAAACAAATAGTCACTCTGAGATAGTAGGAGAGAGATTCCCTTGGCCTGCTGTGTTCATCCAGCTCTGCACCTTGTTGTCTCAAATAATCACTCTGGACTTGATTTTTTTTTCCTAATTTCCCAGGTGCTAGATCTTATCTCCAGTGACAACCTGAATGTTCCTTCTGAAGAAGAAGTGTACAGAGCTGTGCTGAGCTGGGTCAAACACGATGTGGATGGAAGACGGCAGCACGTGCCCAGAGTAAGAAATGGTTAACCTCCTCCAGATAGTTAGATTCAATAACATGAAAAGACCAGAGAAGCTGTGACTTTCCTGCTAAGAACAGAGACAGTTCAGGGGATATTCGTCAGAAGCATTGGTACCCTATTGCTGTGGATAATTGGTTCAGGAGATCGGGAGGTAGAATTGGTTTGGGAGGAGGTGAAGAGGGGAAAGAAGTCACGAGTGGAATGGTCAACAAACACCCTAATGAATCCTGATGTAGGATGAAGTGTAGATGAAAAAATATTGGATGTGATTGATGAAGGGACAGTAATAATCATGGGTGACTTTAACAAGCTAGAATGGTCAGATTCGCAGTAGTAATCAGGAGTTCAAAGAATGCTTTCAAGATAGTTTCTTACAGCAGCACATTCTGGAATTAACCAGAGAGCAGGCTATATTAGACTTAGCGTTGTGTAATGTGACAGGATTAATTCAAAACTTCAGAGTAAAGGTGCCCTAAGGTAGCAGAGAAAATAATTGACGTATATGCCCAGTTTGAAAGGGAGAAGACTGGGTACTTTAGACTTAAATACAGGTAACTATGTGACAATAGAAGCTGAGGCAATGATGTAACCATGTAACCATGAAGTGAATTGACACATTAGTGAAGGAGACTGATCAATAAACACGTGACAGACATTTCAACGATATTTTGGAATATTAACAATGCGTTTATTTCTACCATTAAGAAGAATTCTAAAGGGAGGATGTGCCATCAGTTGCTAACCAAAGACAGGCAGAGTGTCAGATTGAAGGAAAAAGCGTATTAACTGCACAAAGATGAGCGGCAGGTCAGAATATAAAGAATGGCAGAGAATGACTGAAGAGTTAATCATGAGGAAGACATTAGAGTGAGCTAGGAATGTAAAAACAGACAGCTACAGGTACATTTAAAAAGGTGGGACAAATGGTGAGTGTTGATCCTCTAGAGGGTAAGAGCAGAGAAGTTGACAGTCAAGTCGCCAGACTGTAGGGGCACGCTCTCATTGGAGAGACACAACCGGTGGAGGTTTAACCTGAGGGCCACCATCCCTCAGGCGAGGGACGAGGGGAGAGGTTGAGAAGGACAGTCCTTGATGGTAACCTCAGCCAATGTGGGATTGAGCCCACACTGTCGGCATCTCGTTGCTTCGCAAACCAACCATCCAGCCAACTGAGCTAAACCATACCCCCAGAGTTGACGTTAGATGGTAAGAAATGAAAGATGAAATGAGCAAAATACCTTGCTTCTGTTTTCACCCTTGGAGGATTAAACGAAAAACTTGAAAAATAACTGCAAAAAGCAGGAGGTGGAAGGGAGAGAGAGGAACTTGGTAAAATGAAGATCATGAGGGCAGTGATGATGAACAAACTTCACCCTGGAGTTTCAAGGGAGTGCTTAATGAGTGCTCAATTCTCCAAAATTCCCTCCATTCAGGAAAGGGTCCAATAAACTAATAAAGTAACTAATATAATTCTCTATTCAAAACAGGAGGAGAGAACCAGAAACTAGTTAGTCTGACATCAGTCGTGGTAAAGGTCTAATGTTAAAAAGGTGGGCACGTTGCAAAACTCTAGTTAATTGGGAAGAGCTGGTGTAGCTTCATGAAAGAAGGGTTTAACCAATGTATTAGACTTCTATAAAGGGGTAACATGTGCTGTGGACAAAGGAGAACTGGTAGCTGGTACCATGCTAGGATTTCCAGAAGGCATCTGATAAAGTGCCACATCAAAGGTTAGTACAAAGAAAAAGCTTATGGCATAAGGAGTAATACATGAATGTGGGAAGAGAATTGGCTGGCTGGACACAAGGTATAATTAGTAGATCTTTTTCTATTTGGCAGGATATGGCACGCAAAGTCCTGTAAGGCCTGTGCTGGGGTCTCAACGTCTAACAATTTATATCAATCACTTTGATGAGGGGAACAAAGACCTGGTATAACACAGTTTGGTACTGGAGGAACACAGCAGGCCAGGCAGCATAAGAGGAGTAGGAAAGTCGATGTTTTGGGTCGGGACCCTTCTTCAGAAACCAGAAGAGTCCTGACCGAAACCCCACTTTCCTGCTCCTCTGATGCTGCCTGGCCTGCTGTGTTCCTCCAGCTCCATGCTGTGTTATCTCAGACTCTAGCATTGGCAGTTCTTACTGTATCAAAGACCTGGTATAGCTATGTTTGCAGATGACTCAAAGATTCAGGGCATATATGTTGTGAAAAAGACATCAGGAGTTTGCAGAGTGAGTGGGAGAAAATCTGGCAAATGGAGTATAATGTGCTTAAATGTGAAGTTGTTCACTTCAGCAAGAAGAATAAAAATAGTAGAATATTACTCAAATGGAGGGACGACTGTGGGAGTCCAAGGTATAGAGGTTTTCTTGTGCTCAAAATACAAGAAGTTAGGATCGAGAAGGCTAAAGAGATGCTCTCCTTTATCACATGAAAAATTGAACCATCTAACCAATTCAGAAAATTGAGGTGTATACGCTGCACTCAGCAAAGTGTAAGCCCTTTTTCAATTAAATCACACAGGATCCAAGCAACTAATTGGATGTTTTGTGGTCCCTGCTGGTTACAGTCTGTTTCTTCATTTTGCACAGGCAAAGTCTCCCCAGGTTGAACCCCAGAGAGAAATTGGAAATTTTAGGATAGTGGAAAATTGCCATCCTTTAAAGTGTTAAAAAGAGAACAAATGATGTCCAAGTGTAGCACCCAGGAGAAACTCGTGGGCAGAGAAATGCCCATTTGCTCCCACCGAAAGAGAAAGGCAATGTTTTCAGACCCCGCTGTTGATGGCAGTTTCTTGGCACCTGCACCTTCTTTTCAAACCAATCTGGTTGTCTGATGCAAACTGAAGTTGGAGTCTGTTTTTGATTTGGTTTGTTGATGCTCGAGCGAGAGACAGAGTTTTCTATTGGGACACTGTTAGACTGACGGTTACTTTGGAAATGTGCCCTCGGTTTGATTGGGGACCCGCAGTAACTTTTGCCCTTTTGTGTATGGCTGTAGCTGATGAAATGTGTCCGTCTGCCTCTCCTGACTCGGGATTTTCTGATGGGCAATGTAGACACGGAGCTTCTGGTCAGACACCACTCGGAGTGCAAAGACCTCCTCATCGAAGCCCTCAAATATCACCTAATGCCTGAACAGCGGGGAGTCCTCAGCAATACCCGAACCAGACCTCGGCACTGTGAAGGTGCCAGCCCCGTCCTCTTCGCGGTGGGTAAGTTAAAACACTCCGCGGCAGTCACTCTTGGCTCCCCCACCTTTTTTTGTTTTTTTTATTCACTTGTGGGACGTGGGTGTCACTGACTGGGCCAGCATTTATTGCCTGTCCTTTTGTTACTCCTTGAGAAGCTGGTGGTGAGCTGCCTTCTTAAGTCACTGCGGTTCACATGCTGTAGGTAGACCCCTTAGGGAGGGAATTCCAAGACATCGACCCAGTGACCGTGAAGGGACGGCGATATATTTCCAAGTCAGGATGGTGGTGACTTGGAGGGGAACTTGGAGCTGGTGGTGTTCCCATATATCTGCATCCCTTGTCCTTCTAGATGGAAGTGGTCCTTTGGTTTGGAAGATGTCTAAGGACATTTGGTGAATTTCTGCAGTGGATCTTCTAGATAGTACACACTGCTGCTACTGAGTGTCGTTGGTAAAGGGAGCTGGTGCTTGTCGATGTGGTGTTTATCAACCAGGCTGCTTTGTCCTGGGTGGTGCCATGCTTCTGGAGCACCATTGGAGCTGTGCCCATCCAGGTAGGTGGGGAGTATTCCATCACTCTCGTGAATTGTGCCTAGTAGATGGCGGACAAGCTTTGGATAGCCAGGAGGTGAGTTACTCACCACAGTATCCCTAGCCTCTGACCTCACCAGTATGTTTATGTGATGAATCCAGTTGAGTTTATGGCCAATGGTGACCCAAGGATGTTGATAGTGGGGGATTCAGTGATGGTAACACCATTGACTGTCAAGGGGCAGTGATTAGATTTCCTCTTATTGGAGATGGTCATTGCCTGGCATTTGTGTGGTGCGAAGGTTACTCTCCACTTGTCAGCCTAAATATAATATATAATTTTAATATGTGTGGAGTACAAGGTTAATGTAAATCAAACTGTGGTGTAATCTCATTGCTGCGAGAACACACTCTGACAGAAAGTCTGAGCTGGAGATCTATTGACTACAACCTTCGACATGCCTTGAAAACATTCTTCAAAGAAGGTAGGCCTTGACCTAAAAGCATGTGTGAGAACCTTGTGGGGCAGGGAGATGGGAGAGCATAACATAGACGGAATCATTGGAGCATGAGCTGGCCATTTGACAGTTTGATCCTGTTCCATCACCCTGTTTCGGTTCTGGCTGCTCGATACTGGAGCGAGATTGGAATTTAGGATTGTTCTTTGGAGAGGAGTCAACCACACAGCTCAAGATATACAGTGGAGTTTGTGAAGGGTGCAGGAGAGAAGCCAGACTTTGAGGTCTTTGAGGTTTTGGTTAGGATTTCAGCAGCACAGACAGAGGCAATGCAGAATTGTATTCTAAATTTGCCAGAAGAAGGTCAGGTTTATTGGTTTCTTTGCTATCACTGTTTATTTTCCCATCTCCTCTGTGCCCCCAGCAGATTACACAATTCTCTGCATTAGGGAATGTTTCCCCTCGTGGGGGATTCAGGAATTGGCGGATGCTCCTTAGGAATAAGAAGTTGCCTATTTAAGAAAAAAAAGGAAGAAGGATTTGTTCTCCGAAGGTTGTGAATTCCCAGCCCTAGAGCAGTGGAGTCTGGTCATTGAATATGTTCAATACTGAAATAGATTTTTGAATGTGAAGGGAGCGAAGGGTTTTGGGAACAGGCAGGAGTTTAGATCAACCGTGACCTTGTTGAACAGCACAGCAGCCTTGATGGACCGAAAGGCCTATTCCTGCTCTGACTGCTCATATCCGAACAAGAGCCGTGTTATGCCATGTCATGTACAACATGGACGGTAAAAGTCTTCAATAACTGATACGCAGATTTGTTTTCTGCAGTGATGCTGCAGTATTAATAACATGGAATATGAATAAATGTCCTGCAGTGTTAACAACTTTATTCAGGTAATACCAGAAGCAGGCCACTCGGCCCCTCAAATTTGCTCTGCCGTTCCGTACGATCAAGGCTGGTCTGATTACTCCGCGTCCCTGCCTACCTTTCACCCTCTTCACTGATCAAATGTCTAAACACACTGCCCTTTTTAAAGGAGAGATTTCCAAAACCTCACGACTCCCTGCGAGGAAAAGAAATTCTCCTCATCTCTGACTTAAAGGGGCGACCCCTTATTTTGAAACAGTGGGCCCCAGATCCAGATTCTCTCTCAAGTGGAAGCAGAAGTATGTTTCTAAGGGGTCAGCCACTTTAAGGCCAAAGATTGTAGCTGTTTGTGAATAGGGAGATCTCGAGCTGAACTGCTTTTTGATGGGGAGATCTGCAGATTGACAAGTGCTTGTGACTTCCTAGCTGCAGGTCAGATGTAAACACTGTGACTTAACCACTTCCTCCTCTTTTTGATTTTTGTTTTCATTATTCTGTGTTTTTTGACACATGGCAGTGTGACATCTGAAGTATGATGGATGCTGGCCAGATGTGAAACCAGTTACTCTATCCAGTTGGGGAAGCGTTGGCAGCCATGGGATCTTCAGGACCTGACTGCTATCATCTGTCTTTGGCTGGCCATGATTACAATGGCATACATTGAGGAAATTTGCAGCTCACTTCAGAGAAGCAAAAAGAGATTAATTGGCTGTCAGCGAGCAGAACAGAGAGAACACGCAGAAATAGGACTCTGACGAAGGTCAGAATCACTTTACAAAAAAAAAATTGCTGATTAAATCATTACACACATCTAGATTTAGATTTCAGCCTGCTGTCTTTATTTATAACCTGCACTTGTTTCAAATGCTCAGAAACCTCTGCTTATCCTCTGAGCTTCCCAGTGAAACTCTGCAATTTTTCTGCAGAGATGCTACAATATTAATAACATTGAATATGAATAAATGTACTGCATTGTAACAACATTGTCCAGGTAATATCACTTACTGGCAAGTATATGACTGATCTCCAATCAGCAGTGCATTTAAACACTAATAGCCACTTAGTTTCTCAATCACTTTGCATGTTCCAATTCACTGCTTGCTGTGTGCCCAACAGTAGCGTGGCCGTAGTACTGAGAATGAGCTTTGGATTTGGAAGTGCAGAATTGAACGGGGAAGAGTATTTGGCTGAATGAGATGGTGAATTGGGTGCCATGGTGAAAGCCGAACAGGGTTTGAGGTTTGGTCTAGCCATTTTTTTTTTTTGCACCTCCTCTCTGGGATCTCGCACTCCATTCAAGTGAGCATGGGAAGAAAGTTTTTTTGTTACACGTCCATTTTTCAGATTGTGTAATCATTTAATAATCACATTAACTGTACCAATGATTAGACCCAATCGCATTTTTGACTCCAGGATGTTGGCTATTACTGTTCAGGTAGATTGATTTGAAATACTTGTGTGGAGCCAAGGGTTGTTGAAGTGTCGTGAATATTAGCCTTTTGACATCTGGTCTATTTGTTCTGTTGCTGGCAGAAGTTACTGTGTGTTAAAGATTAAACCTTCTCAACCTACATCCTCAACCATCTCGAAGGACAAGGGCAGCAGATACGTGGGTACACCACCCCCTGCAAGTTCACCTCTGAGCCACTCACCGTCCCGACTGGGAAATATAATCCTTCACTGTCCAGGAATCCAGGAATTCTCTTCCTCACAGCATTGTGGGTCTACCTGCATCAAATGGATTGCGACAGTTCAAGAAGGCAACCTACTGCCACCTTCTTGAGGGCGACTAGAGATGGGCAATAAATACTGGCTCAGCCGATGATGCCCACATCCTATGAACAGATGAAAGAAAAAATGAAGGGGGGGAGAGCGGTAATATTCTATTGAAACATCTCCATCAGATTATGTCGGCAGTTTGTGGAGATTTTGAGAAGCCCAAGTGCTTCCTTTCCACCTCCCCTCCCCAATAGCCATCTTGCCCATGGGGTGGGGGGTGGGGTGGAGTGGGGCGGGGGGGAGGTGGGAATGCCAGCCTGGAGCAGGCAGACAAGTGCAAATGGTTTGAGTGGAGAGAGACAGCCCCTAGGTTGTGAATAGAGTCTGTTCACAAGTGGAGGCATAATGCAGGACAGTGTAAAGCAGCCTTTCATGAGTACAGGCAACATTCATACAGGCTTTTCTCCTATAACACAATATTTGCATTCTTGTGTGACCTCGCGCTATAGAAAATTGCTATACCTGTACAGTAGAAAGTTTGTGTTATTCAAACAGCGTTCACTATTCGTCACTCACCAATTTGCATTAATGAGACACGCCTTATAGCAGAACTACCTGTATATCGAGTCTAATTACACCCCCCCTGTATGGGATCATGTTTGTAAGTACAAGTATTTAAATCAGGCATTTGTAAATAGAGGGACCCTATACACCTCCCCCAGCCAACCCCAGCCCTGCCAGTCACTGCCCTTCAACAGGGGATGTATAGGTAGAACCTCAGAGCACCACTGTGATGACTGCCACAGACAAACAGCCAGTGGATGCTCCATTGGCGTACAGATGCAACATGAGAAGGGAGCCATTAGGGTGACAAACAGGACAAAACTGTTGGTGCCCATAAAATTTTACACCAGGACTTCCAGGAGGAGAAAACGGCACAAGAAATCTGTTTTATTAATGCACCAACCTGACCCGCAGGTTCAATCATCTGTGAAATGCCAACTGCATGAGTGCTGGATTGGGTATTTATTGGCACTAGGGCACTCCTGTTGATTGTCTGTGTCTCTTTGTTTGCAGGTGGTGGTAGCCTGTTTGCCATCCATGGAGATTGTGAAGCCTATGACACAAGGACAGATAGGTGGCACATGGTCGCCTCCATGTCGACACGGCGTGCGCGAGTTGGCGTAGCGGCGATTGGGAACAGGCTGTACGCGGTCGGGGGGTAAGCGATGGAACTTTCTCCCCCAGGCTTCAGCCTTGGTCAACGCACAAAGGAAAGTGAGCTGACCGTTATCAACCCAACCATGAGTGGTGGGGGAAGACTCAATGGGCTGAATAGCCTACATTTGCTCCCTTCTGGTCTAAAACCACGTTCTCTTCAGCGGAGGGGGAATGGCTTGTGTCAGCAAGTTCTACTGTAGGAAGGCAGTTTTGAAGCTTTAGGGAAGCTGGTTAGAAAAGTTCGTAATTTATCGTAGTCGGGTGCATTGGGAATTGAGTGATGAATTAGCATATGGAAAGAATGAAAGCTAGTTGAAATTTTGAAAGTTTTGTTTGTGCACACACTAGTTTTTTTTGCACTGATTAACTTATTAAATTTCAATTTTCATTTGTTCACCTATTTATCCTGATTCCTGTGGTATCCTTTTGCTCGATGGAGGTCTACATTATACAGCTTAGACCTTTTTGTTTGGTTGCTGTCTATTTCTTGAATTTATAAATATTAACAGAAATAGATCGGGGAGATAGAAACTGTTTCCATGGGGTTGGCAGGAGTCATTCAAACTCTAAACAAGACTTGCGGGATCGAAATTAGGAAATATATCTGCACGAATGCATGTAAGATGGGAAAAGTTTACAAACCCCTTTCACATATGGCAATCGATGCTGGACTGTTTGTAAATTTTGAATCTAGGATTGCTCGATTTTTCTGTTATCCAAATTTCTTTTACACATGCGGGTGGTTCACATGCGGAATGAACGTCCTGAGGAAGTGGTGGATGTGGGTACAATTACAACATTTAAAAGACATTTGTGAATAGGAAAGGTTAGGAGGGATATGGGCCAGGAGCAGGCAGGTGGGATTATTTTCGGCATGGACTGATTAGACCGAAGGGTCGGTTTCTGTGCTGTATGAGTCTATGATGCAAGGCATTGGTAGGATACACAGAATTTGTGGAGCAAAGGATTAACTGGATCAATACTCTACTTGCAGCTGAGTGTAAGGAGCTATATCATGACAAGTGTCATATTCTGTGAAACTGAGACCTGATGGAAGAAGGCAACTCCAACAGTCTCCTGTAGATAGTTCATCACAAATTTAATGTTAACAATTTCCATGGGCCCTTTCTCAGACAAAGGACTGGAGATCTGAAAAGAAAACAGAAATTGCTGGAGAAACTCAGCAGGTCTGGCAGTATGTATGGAGAGAAAGCAGAGTTAGAGTTTCGAGTTCAGTGACCTTTCTTAAGGGTTTCTCCAGCAATTTCTTGTCTTTGTTTCCATGAGCCTGTGTTTAGCCCTCATTGTTCTGAAGCTGCTAATAATAATCTGACAATGTCCGATCACCGATCAGCTTCGACTTTTGTTTTGAGGCTTGAGGAGGTGGAATACCTTCCTCCTGTTCAAGCGATTTCTCCGCAATTGGTTTGTGCTTGTCTTAACTCTTACTGTTCGTATCCAATCTCTATTGTCCACTGTGGAAGGGCTGCTCCTGAAAGCCAGATAACAGAAAATGAAACAAAAGGGCCAGCACAGTGGCTCAGTGGTTAGCACTGCTGCCTTGCAGCGCCAGGGACCCGGGTTCGATTCCAGCCTCTGGTGACTGTCTGTCTGTGTGGAGTTTGCACGTTCTCGCCGTGTCTGCGTGGGTTTCCTCCAGGTGCTCCGGTTTCCTCCCACAGATGTTCAGGCTAGGTGGATTGGCCATGCTGATTTGCCCCGTAGTGTCCAGGGATGTGCAGGCTAGGTGGATGAGCCTTGGGAAATGCAGGGTTACAGGGATGGAGTAATGGGGTAGATCTGGGTGAGATGCTCTTCGGAGGGTTGGTCTAGTCTCAATGGACCGAATGGCCTGCTTCCACACCATAGAGATCCTATGATTCTCTTCTGGAGTTAGAGAATCATACAGCATGGAAACAGATACTTCAGCCCAACTTGTCCCTTCCAATCTGATCTAGTCCCATTTGCCAGCATTTGGCCCATATCCCTCTAAACCCTTCCTATTCATGTACCCATCCAGATGCCTTTTAAATGTTGTAATTGTACCAGCCTCCACGACTTCCTCTGGCAGCTCATTCCATACACACAGCACCATCTGTGTGAAAAAGTTACCCCTCGGTGTACTGATTGTAATGAGGTCAAACAGGTGGACCACATAGAATATGAGTTCCCTGGCTGGGGCTGTTAACCTGGTCCCATTAGGGAGCCCTGGCTGACCGATATAAACAGGAGTGTCAGAGGTTCTGTTCACTCTGAGAGCTGGCTCTGAGGGAGCTGGATCAGTGTCAATGTACGGTGACTTGGTGATGGGATACCAGCCTCTCTGGAATTATTTCACTCAGGTTCTTTTAAAATCTTTCCCCTCTCACCTTAAACCTATGCCGTCCAGTTTTGGACTCCCCCGCCCTAGGAAAAAGACTTTGGCTATTCATCCTATCCATGCCCCTCATGATTTTATAAACCTCTGTAAGGTCACCTCCTCAGCCTCCAATACTGTAGGGGAAATAGCCCCAGCCTGTTCAGTCTCTCACTATTCCTCAAACCCTGGAACTCTGGCAACATCCTTATAAATCTTTTCTGCACCCTCCCAAGTTTAACAACATCCTCCCTACGGAAGGGCAACAAGAATTGTACACAGTATCCTAAAACTGGCCTCTCCAGTGTCCTGTGAAGCTGCAACATGACTTCCCAACTCCTACACTCAATTCACTGACCACTGAAAGCAAGCATACCAAACGCTGCCTTCACCACCCTGTCTACCTGTGACTCCTATAACTTGTGTGGAACTGGATGAACACAGCAGGCCAGGCAGCATCAGAGGAGCAGGAAAGCTGACGTTTTGGGACGGGATCCTTCTTCAGAAATGGAGCGGGGGGAAGGGGCTCTGAAATAAATAGAGAAGGGGGCACGGTGATAGAAGGTGGATAGAGGAGCAGATAGGTGGGAGAGAAGACAGACAGGTCAAGGAGGCGGAGATGAAGCTAGTAAAAGGTAGTGTAGGTAGGTAGTGGTGGGAATTGGTCAGTGAGGTGGGAGGAGTGGATAGGTGGGGGAGAAGACGGACAGGTCAATGAGGTGGGAATGAGAGGGTTGCTGGTCTTGGGATGAGGCCGGGGATGGGGAAATTTTGAAGCTTGTAAAGTCTACATTGACTCCATTGGGTTGTGGGCTTCCAAGGCGGAATATGAGGTGCTGCTCCTCCAGTTTGCAGGTGGTGTCGTTGTGACACTGGAGGAGGCCCTGGATGGACATGTCGTCCAGGGAGTGGGAGGGGGAGTTGAAGTGATTCGCGACTGGGAGGTGTTGTCGTTTGTCGTGAACCGAGTGTAGGTCTCTGAGCCTCTGCTTGGTCTCACCGATGTGGAGGAGGCCACATCGGGAACAGCAGATACAATAGACCACATTAGCGGATGTGCAGGTGAACATCTGTTTGATGTGGAAGGTTTTTTTTTTTGGGGCCTGGGAGGGAGGTGAGGGGGGACTGTGCTTGTGACTCCACTTTCAAGGAGCGATGCGCCTGCACCTGTACGTCTCTCTGTTCAACAACACTCCCCAGGGTCCTAACATTAACCATATAAGTCCTGCCCTGGTTTGCCTTACCAAACTGCAACAGCCCTCATATTTATCTAAATTAAACAGAGTTTGATGCATTTTTTTGATGATTGACGCTACCTTAATTACTCAGGTACGACGGCACTTCTGACTTATCGACTGTTGAATCCTATGATCCGGTAACCAATTCCTGGCAACCGGAGGTAGCCATGGGAACGAGACGGAGCTGCCTCGGTGTGGCGGTGCTACATGGCTTGCTGTATGCGGCTGGTGGTTACGATGGCGCGTCGTGTTTGAACAGGTATTCCCGTTGTTGTTGAACGTTTGCACCGGTGTGTTTCAGCATTTCCTTCCCCCTCATTTTCCTCACCTCCTGATGGTGCAGAGTGCCCATTGTCTGACTCCATGGGCAGGCGCTGTGTTTTGGTCAACTCCTCACCAAGGTTGGGGGGGTAATGGTCCTGGAGAATGAGCTATTTAGTCCACATCTCAGTACAACCACATGAGCACAGATTCGCAGCGATCAGGAGCAGGAGCACTGACGGGGGGAGCCGGAGGAGGGGGAGCTTGCTGGATTCCACGCTGTCATTCAATGTGTAGCGCTCGCCCATCAGACAGAGGATTTTGGTTTCAAGTCACTAATGTAGACACACAAATGTAGGCCGATACCTCCCTGTTGAAAGTCAAAGGAGAGCTGAAATGTTGGCATTCCTGTCTTTCAGACAAGGTGTTAAACTTTTCCACTGTCCAAAAATAATCCTCATGGCACTTTCACTGGAGTTCTTCTATGCCAATATTTCTTTTTGTAGTCATATCATGAAAAAAATTGTTTGGTCAGTACCTTGATTGCTGTAGTGCAAGCTTCCTGCGTGCAAATTGGTTGTCATAGTTTCAAGTAACACTTTCCCAGTGCCTCTTGGGCTGTGAAGCACTTTACAACATCCTAAGGTTATATATAAACTGCAGTTTGTCCCTGTAGAGACTCCTAACTGCTTTTGTTGATTTTTGCTTTCAATTGCTGAAGCAGTTTGGGGGAACCATGTTACACTGTGATCTTTGTCATCCGAACTGAACAATGAGTTTGGGTAAATTTTTATCATGGGGCCATCTACACACACAGCATTGTCTGACTAGAGTTCACGCTGGGCTTTTCTTTGCAATGCATCATAAACTTCAACTTCAGAAGGAAAGCACCAGTACATAGAATCCGGTGTTGTATAATTCTATTCTACCCATTGTAGCTGTACTAGCCCTTTTGAAAGAGCTATCCAGTTGACCCCATTTACCTTCATGCTGCCTGTAGCTGTGCAGATTATTCATTTTCCAGGACAAATCTATTTCCCTCTGACGGTTTGTAGTAAATATACTTCAATATTTGAATATAGTTTCCTTTGGAATACAAAAAATGTTCTTTCGTTTGGCTCTTTTGTCAATTATTTTAAACCCGTTTCCTTAACTCTCCTCCCCTCACCATCTCTTTACTTTCTCCCATTGTATCCCCTTCAAAATTTTGAACACCACTTTGCAACAACTTCTTGCTTTTCACTTCTTGGGAACCGTTCTGTGTTTCTGAACGAAACTTGTAAAATAATGAGGAGGTTTCCCAATCTTTTAATTTTACATCATAGCTGTAGAGAAACGGTTATTTCTGTTTTGCGATTTTAGGAGAGGGAATTCAAACTCAAGCTGTGAAGATGAAAGGGTAGCACTCAAACTGCGTTGTGTCATTTAGTTCCCCTCATTCAACCCCTTTTCACAACCACAAAAGCGTGACCATTGCTTTTGTCTCTCTGCGTTTCACGTGTTTTTGGGAATCTGTTATCTGAGATTATGTCAAAAGTGTTGCTCAGTCTCTTTCATCAAGGACAGTTTTGTAGTTTATTCCTTTTCATAAGATGAGGAACATAAGATCAAAGGGGCAGGAATATCTTTAAACATATCTATAATAGACACTTTAACATGCACCTTGTTAGCAGCGAACTTCATTGAGGCACTTGTAATGTGTTCTAAGTGTGATCATAGTGCTGCGCTCAGTTGAAGATTGGGAATACGTAAAAAAGCGGAATTGGGAGTGCGCAGAGACCCCCGGGGTTACAGAAGAGGTGAAATAAATGTGGTGGGGCCACAAATGGATTTGCAAATAAGGGTGAAAATTTTAAAATCAAGGTATTTGCCAGTCTGGGAGCCAACATAAGTGCAGGAGCACAGAATTGAGAATAATTAGTATCAACAATTTGAGACATGCGCAGACCAACAGCAAACTGTTTATGTATGGCCCTCCGGTAGATCATTGTGCAATCTACGAAGATTAAATCTTTGAACTAAATCTCTCTGGAGGCCAAAAACAACATTTGCCAATCTCCTCTACCTCACACAGTATCACTTAAGGAGCCTGGAGGGCTACCTACAAAGTTTAAATGCATGGGAGCATTAATTTGCGTGTATCCCAAGTTGCTGATAGAGACAGATCTCCATGATTACTTCTGCATTAACACCTATAGGTGCGGTTTGATTTGGATGTAGCTAATGACTGTAATTATATTTTGATAACACGCATGCCCTGCCTACAAATGATTCAGTGCTGAAATGCCTGAAGGTATTATGACTATAAAACTGTGCTGCATTGTGCTGGAATCTCACTGTAATTTATGTTACTGTGATTAACTCATTACTATTGCCATGTGTTGAATTTGCAGACGTACTTCAGGATGAGCGACATAATTAACAGTTATCATAACACATCAGTACAGAACTCCTCTGACTGCCACTTTTGCAAAGCCCTGAATAGTGGCTAGAGGAATGTGTTCATTCCCAATTACTTTTAACCAGGTGCTTTCAGTTAATGGGGCAGTGAAAGTGCAGGAAATCGGGAACGTGCAATATTCCCCCGTACAAAATCCCAGCAACCTTGACTCCTGATTCTGCTCCTCAAAAAATGCAATCGCTTGGAGTATCATTGGAATTATCCCAAACTCCCGAGGAAACTTTGGGGACTGGACAGGAGATGCCGTGGAAACAGCCGTTGTTGTTATTTATATTGGAAGTTGGGGATTGCCCGCTGCTGTCTAAGGGTTTGAAAGGGTTAATGGGTAGGGTGTCGTAAGCCACACCCATACAGTGATGCCATATGTGGGCCAGAACAGCTTAGAATCAGGACCTCCAAGACTGGGAGATGTAATTTTGGGGTTGTGGGCTCTGTGGGACAGCAATGGCTGCCATGGAGGTCTGACTGAGTGACATAGCCATGCTCCCTCCCCTCCCCACACTGGCCTCATAATTCTCACTGAGAAGCCACCACCACTTTGAAGCCTCAAAATGGGGCCACAGTGAGAAACAGTTGGCTTAGGAGGGCCGTACATAAATAGTTTGCTGTTAGTCTGTGCATGCCTCGAACTGTTGATACTAATTATTCTCGATTCTGTGCTCCTGCACTTGCGTTGGCTCCTAGACTGGCAAATATCTTGATTTTAAAATTTTCACCCTTGTTTGCACATCCATGCGTGGCCCCACCACATTGATTTCTGTGACAATGTCTGCCAGACCAATGTAACCTGTTATTAATGTGATGTCAGAAGACTAGTTGGACCAGGAAATGTTGACCACAGTTGACCAACCACGCCCTGTTGCCTCCGACACTTTGAGGATAGTGGCTGCACCCTTCATTGTGAATTGTAACTCATACAGTACAGTAAGCAGCCACGCTCCTAGAATACGGTCTGACCCCAACAAGATCTGACTAATGGGATAATACAGAGCACGGAAGGCCTGGATGTTTTACTGCTAAGAAAGTATTTAGATATTGCCCTTAGCGCTGGCACCATGTAGCTAGGGAGGGGCTGACTCAGGTAGCTTAACGCAATCAGGTGCCTGTGGTATCCTTGGTATAAAATACTTTTGTATGAGCAACAGATCCTCTTCCCCCTTGCAATCAGTTCCTTCCCTGGCCCTTGTTCTTTCTCTTCAGGTTCGTGCAGTCATAAGACACCACTGAGATCTCCATGTGCCTCTCAGTCCTTGCCCTTGGTGTACCCTTCTCCCAACCATTGGCAGCCATGCCTTCAGGTAAAGAGAAAGCGGGAGTGGGATACTGAAAGTACATGATCATATTGAATGGCGGTGCAGGCTCAAAGGGCCGAATGACCTACTTCTGCAACTATTTTCTATGTTTCTAATTGGACCATAACTGCTGGATTTGTTCCCCCAAACTCTCCTCCTTCAAAACTGATCTTAAACTTACTTGATTTTTTATTACCAAGTTTCTGGTCACTGGTTCTGATGTCTTTGTGTTTTGGCTCATCATCGAGTTTTGTCTGATTTTATTTTCCCACGTAGTAGCTGGAGATGCTGCACTGCATTCAAGGTGCTACACAAATGCAAGTTGTTGTTGGACAGCCTGCAGACTGTCCCTGACTCATTTCACTTTGGCAGAAAGGGGCACTTTGAGGACGAGTTACTGGAAGAAACCGAATCCCTCAGTAGAAGTAGAAATTGGAGAGAGAACATTTGAAAGGCAATTTAGAAATCTCTTGTTTCTATCGTAGGGATAACTCGAGCCCTGTCAGGCTGATTTGAGAAAATGAAGTGCAAACGTCCTTCTGAACGTGAGGCAGAAACGTGCTCCTACGCTGGGTTAGATGCCCGACGAAGTGTTGTTCAGACTCTTGCCTTTTTAATAGCCGCTGCCTTCTCTTTGTGTTTGCACAGTGCAGAGAGATTCGACCCTCTGACTGGAACATGGTCATCGGTTGCCGCAATGAGCACAAGGCGGCGTTATGTCCGAATTGCAACATTAGGTGGGTGTCTTCCCCCTCTCGTGTTTTGGCAGCAACCGTTTGATTCATATTGTTGAAAAATGCAGAGAAATGATGAGCGTGCAAATGCTGAACTGACACGGGAAAGCTAATTGAACATACAGTGAAAGATTTTGGTGTTAACTCGCTACTCAAGCTGTTGGCAATAATTGGTCCTTTGGGTATGAGTTGGGAGAGCTGTCTGCCAGTATTCACTGGCTCTAAGGTTTCCTTTATGGGTTGAAAGTTTTTTTTTAATTCACTCGTGGAATGTAGGCCTTGCTGGGACCACTGCTTTTATTGCCTGTCCCTTAGCAATAAAGAGCCTGGAGTCGCACGTTGGCTGGGCAACAACAGCAGTTTCCTTGCTTTAGTAGGATGTTAGTGAGCCAGGTGAATTTTTATAATAATCATTTCATCGATTTTAGACTTTTCATTCCAGATCTCTTACTGTATTCAAATTCCACCATCTGCTGTGATGAGATTCGAACCACGGCTCCCAGGATATTTCTTCGGTCTCCAGATTACTAGTCCATGGACAATACCACCAAGCTCCTCAGTTGTCAGCTGAACTTTTGCACATTGACCCGTTGTGCCGCGAAACAGAGTAACCCAGACATGAAGACCCGAAATTTGGTCTTCTCTCGTTGCCCCTTCAGCTCAGGACAGTTAAGTTGAGACGGGGAGTGCTACATTTGGCACTGCAGAAGAAGGACGTAGGTTCAACCTGCACTCTCTCACTGCCGTCCTGGGATGAGTGTGCTAAGTGTAAGGTTTGTTGGGGGGGGAGGAAAGGAGAAGTTTATAATGTCCTACACAGTTGAACAGAACATCTTATCAATGCCTCTAGTCAACTTTTATACTGGGTCACAGCATCAGAGGACTGATCCATTTAACCATACCTTGGCATGTAGCCAGAACTGCAGCCATCACCGTAAAACTTTTAGTCTTGATTTAACCTAAACCCCCTGGATGAGTTCAGACATGTTGGTGACCTGAGGTTCTGCAAGTCCTTACACTGAGATCAGTAAGGACCAGGAGCTTGTTGCAATGTGTTTGACCTCGGTTTATCAGATTGGTTAGGCTCATGAAGGTCGGTGACTGACTGATTGGAGGATCGTTATCATACTCGTTGGCTCAGTTACTGAAATAACGGAATTAACATTAAAGGACCTACCATCAATTTCCTCTCCGATTTTTAAAAACTGGGATCAGGCAAGTCTGTGTCATTGTTCCAATCCTTCTCCATTTTCCTCACTGGCCCCGACCGAGCCACTGGCCCTCACTTCCTGCAAATTACGGGTGTGGGGACATTTTACACAACAGGCAGACAGCTCATCAGCCTACAACATCTCTTCAACTTTACCAAGCCAAAACCGCACCCCCTCCCCACCCTGCATCAGCCAATCCACTTCAGGATGAGGTGTGTGTTTGTGTTCATTCAGAAAGTGAGCTCCACATCTTTTGCCCAGTCCCCCTCCAAAGTGCATGAGAAATTGGGCCTTTGACTAAACTCCTGGAAAACTGAGGCTCCTCTTCCAACAAATTTTAACAGCAACACCCCTCCACCAACCCCAGCCCCTGCAAACCCCGATTTAAAATCAACGGCAGGTTGAACATATTGACAGCTTCCCATATCTTGGGAATGTGATCTCAACAAAGGGCGACAGACAGAGTCAACGAAATTCCTTGTTGCCACCAATGTGCCGTAACGGTCAACCTGAGGAAGGGAGTAATTAAAGATCAGGACCTCAGACTAAGCCGAAGGCCCTGGGTCACTGAATGCAGTGATCTCTATGCTCCAATACACAATAGAGGTGTGGGCCAGAGAAGTCCCACCCAGTGATACCTTTCTGAGGTCCTCCAAATCTGAGGGCAAGGAAGGGGGATCCACTAGCCAGGTCCTCTTCCAAACCAACATGGCCAAAGTGAAGATACTAATCCAAACCAGCTCTGAGATAGTAGGAACTGCCGATGCTGGAGAATCTG
>NC_063362.1:8021113-8042100 GCF_021869965.1 Rhincodon typus
GGAAAGCTGACGTTTCGGGTCCAGACCCGAAACGTCAGCTTTCCTGCTCCTCTGATGCTGCCTGGCCTGCTGTGTTCATCCAGCTCCACACTTTGTTATCCAAACCAGCTCTATTGTACCGGGTTTACTAGTCATTTCTCTGACAACAGACTCCTGGAGTGACTCAGAGCACTGCCCATCTGTGGGCCTTCTGTCACAACAGGGTTGGTTGGGTATACTCCCAAAAGTATGTTCGTGTGATCGCTTGCCTTTTCTCAGCATTTCTAAAACTGATCGTTAAATATGTTCAAAACCCAAAGGGCACAGTCGTGAGGGGGGTTAGTGGTTCTGGAGTAGAGTAAACACAGTTCATCACCCCCTTTCCCATCAGGACCTGCTCCCCTCAGTGTCCCAGAAATTAATGTCAATTTCTGGGTCATTACTGCAGACTTGGTGAGCCCACGTTAATTTCTGAGAAGCTTGGATTGGATGCTCTTAACGTGGTAGGACTTTTGCCCAGGTGTCAGAAATCGGGCTGACCAGTCAAAAAGAAACCCCGTCATTAAGCAGTCAACGAAATGTCTTTTTAATGGTGCTGTCCTTTTCAGATGGAAACCTCTACGCCGTCGGTGGATATGACAGCTCCTCACATTTAGCAACAGTGGAAAAATACGATCCACAGGTAATTAATTGCACCAGCATACCCAGGGTTTGTCCTGCCATATTCTGTGCTGGCGCCGAGACAAGGGTTTGCTCAGAGTTGGGGAGCGTTCATAGGAATTCTGTTTCTCTAGCTCGATCATTTCTGGCCCTTGTTGTAAGTTTGCCCACTTTTCATTCCCTTTGCACTGTTTCCAGTCACCAGCCCAGCCTTCTCTAGTCTGGGATTGGTGCCACTTTAAATTCTGGTGGTGGGAGGTTGGCAGAGATGAGCAGAGGTGACCACTACATTTAACCAACTTGCCATAAATATTATTTAACATTAGTAAACAGCAGCTAAGGTTCTGTGGCAGGATCCCCACCTCTGGTCCAGGAGACCTAGGTTCAAGTCCCACCTGTGCATAATAACATCTCTGATTCGGAAGAAATAAATCAATAACCGCTCACTGATTACTTCTTTCTCTAACCTGGCCTGACACTGATGGGAACATTTCACCCAAAGTACAGTGGAATTGTCTGAGCCCAGGTCTCCTGTGTCTGTCCCATTAATATGGTTAACAAAGTACCTCGGTGTAGAGTCAGTGTCTGCCAGTGATAGGGACTTTAAAAACAGAAACATACATTTCTATCATGGTTTACCGACCTCGCCAAATCCCAAAGCTGATTTATGCAAAGCAAATTCCCATAGGATAATGACCAAATAATCTGTTACCCTTCTTAATTGATACTGATTTCATTGATAAACATTGGCCTGGAAACTGTTACGTGCAAATAAAACTGAAGACTCCCTGGGCTGTGGTTTGGCTCTGGGCTTACAGATCATGTGAGCGAACCTATGCTTCATTTGATACTAGCATCACGGTCACTTAGTTCACCGGCTGGTGTAGAGAGTAATTGATCAAATATGACATTGTTGGAGTCTCCTACTGAGACGTGTGAATTTACGAGTTTTCACAAATGGTATACCTTTGTTATAAATTCTGCCCTTCATTTAGATATTGTTGCCTCCACAATAAAGTAAAGTAATTTGTATTATCATACGCCAGCAGATGTCACACTTGACTTCAGTATCCGCTGATAATGAGCAACACCATAAAATGTAATCAGTTTCTTCCACGTTAGATTTGTGTGTGCAATCATGTAATAACAGGCTGGCAGTATGTGTAAGCATCTCTGTGTGTTATGTTATTACAGTGACCTGCACACGTTAAATTTGGGTGACCCTCAGGAAACATTAACAAGCTGTAGGAAGCTGTGTCTTTCAGAAAGAATTGTAATCTATGTAACGCCCTTCACAATTTCGGGATGTCCCAAGTGTTTTACAGGAGCAAATTGTTTTTCTTTTTGCTGAAGTGTGTTCACTGTTGTGCTGTTGTGAACACAGTTTACTCATGGCAGACTCCTGCAAAGAACCTAAGGAAATGCTTCCTAAACCTTTACCCTGATGTGAACCTATTTCAATGCTTGAAAATTGATCCAACTCTCCAGCGGTGAGAGGTCAGTGGAGGAGGCTGTAGGGAGAGAGCATTCTGATGGGATGGTGGTGGCAGGAGAAGGGGAAGAGGAGGAGGAATGTCAGTCAATTCCCTCTTAAAATGGCAGCATTGATGTTCACGCAATTTGCTCCATTTCTGTCCTCCATCTGTAACTCATGCCCTTCAAACTGAAGAATGGAAATATCAGTGAAAGGGGCTTAACACTGAAATGTCAAGAGCTATTTTTAAAACAGTTAAAAAGATCTCTAGAGTCACTTTTGCTGAAATACTTAAAGATTTAGAATACTCCTTGGGTAGTTGTAGTCACAAGATCGAAAAATATAAGATGGAACATTGTAAAGCCTAGGGAGTAGTGATCATAACGAGAACAACGGCAAAAGATTATCTCTCAATACTTTGGACCTCAATATTTTATAATAAGATAAAACAAAGACTTGTGGATACTGAGGATCTGAATCAAAAAC
Organism: Rhincodon typus; assembly: GCF_021869965.1. Taxonomy (NCBI): domain Eukaryota; kingdom Metazoa; phylum Chordata; class Chondrichthyes; order Orectolobiformes; family Rhincodontidae; genus Rhincodon; species Rhincodon typus. The sequence continues at coordinate 8,023,713 of NC_063362.1, forward strand.
CGAAATTGCTGGAGAAGCTCAGCAGGTCTGGCAGCATCTGTGGAGAAAGAAACAGAGTTAACATTTCAAGTCTGGTGATCCTTCTTAAAGAGGAAACCAAAAAAACTGCGGATGCTGTAAATCAAAAACCGAAGCAGAAATTGCTGGAAAAGCTCAGCAGGGTCTGGCGGCATCTGTGGAGAGAAATCGGAGATAACGTTTCAGATCAAGTGACCCTTCCTCGACCTGCAGTGACTTGCTGAGCTTTTCCAGCAATTTCTGTTTTTGCTTTGCTTCTTAAAGAAAATGTTGTTTGCTTTTTTTTCGGATGAGTGCAACCTATAACTGGAATTGGAACCTACAGCTTGAATGATTCTACCTGAAACACCCATTTAATGTCCTGTTTGAATGCAGCAGAGATTGAAATTTCCGGGACTGAAGTAGAATTTAGTTAATGTTTCTTACCCACATTTTACAATTACCTGATTTGCACGTGTGTGAGCTACTCAGAGTTTAGGGAGGGCTGCAATGCTTGGTGTGAGTTTTTTCAAATGAAACTTGTTGTGCTTTTGGAATTTCTTTTGTCCTTGTTTTAATGCTGATATCTTTGATTTTTATCATTCAGATGTTCTCTCTGTCCCTAGCTTTCTTTGACCCAGCTAGAATACTTTCACTTCTCCAAATATCCAGATACATTTCTAGTGCTTACATGAAAGCAAGAGAATACCCTGCTCTGTTTCTCTCAGCAAAGCTGGTAATCTAAGTTCACAGCCTATTGATGAAAGCAGGTCCCAATAGAATGTTGTACCCATGGTAACAGACGTGTTGGAGGAGATGAACTGTATGGGAACATTTCATTCTGGTTGACCTTTAAGATGTATGTTGGTTCAGCTCTCTCATTTCTTTTCCTTCGGTCGTAATTTGTACTTTTTTAATGTTTGTACAGTGGCTGGGTCAGATTCCGATTTGGACACTGTGCCTGGCTCTGGCCACTGACGTGGGAGACGGTCTCAAACCCTGAAGGTGTTGTAGGGAGGAGCCGTGTGAGATTTAATTAAAAAGAAGGTAGAATCATAGAGCTGTACAGCACAGAAACATACCCTTTCGTCCAACTCTTCCATGCCAACCCAGATATCCTAAAGTAATCTGGTCCCATTTGCCAGCATTTGGCCCATATCCCACTAAACCCTTCCTCTTCATGTACCCATCCAGATGCCTTTTACATGTTGTAATTGTACCAGCCTCCATCACCTCCTCTGGCAGCTCATTTCATACACACACCACCCTCTGCATGAAAAGGTTGTCCCTTAGGTCCCTTTAAAATCTTACCCCTCTCACCTTAAACCTATGCCCTTAGTTTTAGACTCCCTTACCCTGAGGAAAGGACTTTGGCTGTTCACGTTATTCATGCCCTGTGTGACTTTATAAACCTCAATCAGGTCCCTACGTCTTACCGTACTGTAGGGTAACTCTCTCATCAGAGAGATGACCTGTGGTGTTTAACCTGAGGGTCTCCACACCCCAGCAAGGAGAGAGGTTGAGAAGAAGGGTCCTTCACAGTAACCTCAGCAGGTTAAGCCCCAACTGTTAGAATAGCTGGAGCTTTGAGTAGAGGCACCTTTATTAGGTGAGGAGAGGTGGGGGCAGCTCAGAGGGGTATTTAAAAGGTAAATGTTGAACACAGAACAATTCTCAGTGAAACTGCCATGTGGGTGAACTGTCAGGATGGGCATGGCTTGACTGCTTCACCTTTATTCTTCTTTCCATTAAAACCAAAGGTGTATTTCACTTCTCTGTCTCTTGTACCGTTGTTCCCTACTTCCTGCACTGAACCATCTTTACAACAGCTCGACTTGTTCATTTCTTTTGTGCAGACCAACACATGGACCACTATTGCTAATATGCTGAGTCGTCGAAGCAGTGCTGGGGTAGCGGTGCTGGAAGGGATGCTGTATGTTGCTGGTGGGAATGATGGAACCAGCTGTCTGAACTCTGTGGAAAGGTATAATCCAAAAACCAACACGTGGGAGAGTGTGGCACCCATGAACATCAGAAGGTATGTGTCTCTCTGCCTCTTTAGTCTAAAATGTAGTATCTTGACTCTTAATGGGACTCTGTCTGCCTCTCACTAAGCAGGCAACAGTACAAGGCTTCACTTCACAGTCTGGAACATAGGGATTAGGAGTGGGAATAGGCAATTCAGCCTTTTGAACCTGCTCCACCATTTAAAATGATCACAGTCGACCTTCTCCTGGTCTCAACTCCACTTTCCTGCCCGCTCCCAATAGCGCTTTATCCTGCTTTTCATCAGAAACGTATCTATTTGTTTCTTGAATCTGCTGATTTCTGCCTCCACTGCACTCATGCCACAGATTCACAACCCTCTGAGAGGAGTTCCTCCTCATCTCAGTTTTGAACCTGCTCTACCTCTCCAACCTCTTGTTGTGGACTGTCCCACAAGGGGGGAAACATCTGTTCAACGTCCACCTTTATCAATCCCCTTTCGCATTTTATACACCTCCATCAGATTGCCCCCCCCCCCCCCCACCACCTCATTCTTCTGAACTCCAGCAAGTACAAGTCCAAGCTATTCAACTGCTCTTCGTGTGACAGCCCTTTCGTCCCTGGGATTAATCTCCTCTGAACTGCCTCCAGTGTCACCACATCCTTCCTCAAGTAGGGATACTGAAACTGGACACAACACTCCAGCTGTGGTCTCACCAATGCCTTATATAATTGTAATAGCATTTCTTTACCTTTATAATCCCAGTCCTTTTGCAATAAATGCTCGGATTCCATTTGCCTTTTCTTTTTCTATGCTGCACCTGCATACCCACTTTCTGTGATTCATACACAAGGACTCCAAGATCCCTCTGCACTGACACAGTTTGAATCTGCTTCCCATTCGGATAATAATTTGTACTTTTATCTTTCTGGCTAAAATGGACAATCTCGCGCTTATCCACATTAAACTGCATCTGCCAGAGTCTGGGCCATTCTCCCTCGGTTGGACAAAAACCTTCATCAGGCTTCCAACCATTTCAGTTCTAGACCACAAAGTCCAGGAAGGATATTCGAAGAGAGTGATCCCGCGCAGATTCACTGGAATGATAACAGGGGCTTGCTTTCCCTTGAGTTCAGGAAATTGAGGGCTGCTCTGACCCAGGTGTGTGAAACATTGAAAGAGTTCAAAAACGTCAATACTGAGAAATGTCTCCTCTGGTGGGGAGAATCTAAAACAAGGAAAAGTGGCCTTAGGATTAGACCTGGGTTACCGAGGAGAGAAACCAAAAAAAACACTTTTTCCTCTCAAATCTGTATTAAAAATCCGTAACTTGCACCCTTTCAAAGGACAAACCTTCCCATTCCTAGTCTTCCTCTGACACTAAAACAAACATAAATATGCTGTAATACCACAGATCCAACGCATTCCAGACCCAGACCTTGCTGGTTTTTGGATATTTCTGGATTTAGGGTCAGGTGGAGTCGAGGGTTATTTGGGATACAATGGCGAGCAAAGCCAATGACTTCGTCTGGACCTAGGCTGTAGGTTGGCAGTGAATTGTTGAATTGTTTGGGTAGTTCTTTATTTTAAATTTTACTCAAATTACATTGTTGCATGGAAGATTCTAAAGTTGGCTAGTTTTTGGACATTGATGCTTTTCTGGTAGCCAGTTTTAAGGTTCTCTTATCTGTATTGCAATAATAACTACTGAAGTGTTGGCATGAGTCAGCTCTCAGAGTGTCAGTATTTCTGATTCTGACACTCCCCTTTTTATATTTCAGCCAAGGCTTCTTAACTGGGGCCATTAATCTGGTCCAATCAAGGAACTCCTGTTCTATAAAAAACCGAAAGAACTGTGGATGCTCTAAATCAGGAACAAAAACAGAAGTTGCTGGAAAAGCTCAGCAGGTCTGGCAGCATCTGTGAAGAGAAAGTCAGAGTTAACGTTTCGGGTCTGGTGACCCTTCCTCAGGACAGATCCAAACCCGAAACATTAACTCTGATTTTCTCTTCACAGATGCTGCCAGACCTGCTGAGCTTTTCCAGCAACTTCTGTTTTTGAATTAATCTTCTATGATGTCCAGCTGGCTGACCTTGTTCCAACTACTATGTTTTAAGACAAGTGAATAGAAATGTACAAGTCTTTGCCTTCAAACACCATTTAGCGCGTGGAGGGGCCATAGGCGAAGTTTAAACCTTTGCTCCCACCAATTTGCAAACGTTTTGAGTCTGAGACAAAGAGATCTCAATGTTTCTAACACCAAGAGCTGCACTTTTCAAAGTTTTGAGGCTGACAGAATTCAGGTAGACACTATGATCGAACCTGCTAGACAAGCCAGGGTAGGTCATCATGCATGAGAAGGGAATCTTGCATCACATAATTGTGATGCTTAAATGACTAACTGCTTTATGTTAACCTGTTAATACCTTACCTTCAATTTTACACTGGGGAAATGTAAAGGACCGTGCTTATGCAACAAACAATGTGTGCAAAAATTCCACTTCTCTGTACAGGACAGTTTTTTTAAGTTGACAAAGGCAGATTGAAGGTTGAGTGGGGAAGAGGGAATTGGGACTCTCCTGGTCTGTAGTAGTCTCATGTAGCAAATGGGCAGATATGTTCTCACCGGTCGGGCATGCTTCACAAATGTCTGTTTCACATTCTTCAGGCTCTTGTTGAGTTTGTCGTTTTGAGGGGGTCATTTTAATGAGCCTGTGATTCTGATAGCAGCATTCTGAATGGGCTGTGGGCTGCCCTCCATTCTCTGAATGTTCAACACCTACAGTTGCCCCACGTGACCAAAGTGTGTCAAGTTCTGGTGAATTACCTTGGGGAAGTGCCAGCAATATTGTAGAATTTTTAACGTCAAGGAAGTCCTTCAGCCCATCTTACATGCGTCAGCTCGTGTGAAGAAGCTGTCCAACCTTTGCCCAGTAACCTGGAGGCTGGTCCTACTTCAAGCACATAGCTAATTGTCTTTTGAAAGTTTTCACAGAGACGGATTCCATGAGCTTTTCAGAAGCATACTCCAGATCTTAACGAGCCTTTGGATCTGGGGTAAAGAATCTTCGAATTTCTGTTTGAGTTCTTTTGCCTTGTGTTTAGACAGGAATATGAAGGAGAAGGGAATAAATATAGAAACGCAGAAAAATAGTTCAGGTGTAGACCATTCGGCCCTTTTGAGCCTGCTGTGCCATTCATTATGATCGTAGTTGATCCCCCACCTCGATAACCTGTTCCTGCTTTTTCCCCAAACACTTGGCAGCACTAGGTATCTCCTCTGGTCTGTACAGTACACATTTGGTGTTACCAGCTGATACTTGTAGCAGAGGGGAGACAATGGCCTAGTTGTATTATCACTGGACTGTTAATCCAGAGAGCCAGGTAAAATTCTGAGGACCCGTTTTTGAATCCTGCCAGGGTAGATGGGTAGAATTTGAATGCAGAGTCTAATAATGACAATGAATCGATTGTCAGGAAAAACCCATCTGATTCATTAACTTTAGGGAATGAAATCTGTTAGGTATGGCTTACACGTGACAGCAATGTAGTTGACCATTAATCACTGTCCGGGAAATTAGGAATGGGCAACAAATGCTGGTTTAGCCAGCGACGCCCACATCCCGTGAATGAAAACAAATTGCTGAAAGATTTTATTTCCCTGAGGAGATTAAAAGAAATAAGAATCAAACTGAAAGAGAAACAGACTCGCAGCCCATCCCTAAAAGGAAGAACAGAGGTTCAAGTTTCATTCTCAGACTACACTGTGCATGGAGCAATCCAAGTATTTTGACTATTTTTAGTTATGGTAGTAACAATTCTGGCTGTGATTGATTTATTATAATTTAGACTTGGTCATATCTGACACTTTGTTATTTTTTTTAAAACTTCATTTATGAGATGTAGACACTACTAGCTAGGCCAGCATTTATTATCCATCCCTAATTGCCCAGAGGGCAGTTCATAGTTGACCACATTGCTGTGGGTCTGGAGTCACATGTAGGCCAGACCAGGTAAGGATGGCAGTTTCCTTCCCTAAAGGGGATTAATGAGACAGATAATCTTTTACATTGTTTAATTCCAGATTATTTTTTATTGAATTCAAATTCTACCATCTGCCATGGTGGGATTCGAACCGGGGAGGGTCTAGGCCCGAAACGTCAGCCTTCCTGCTCCTATGATGCTGCTTGGCCTGCTGTGTTCATCCAGCTCTACACCTTGTTATCTCAGATTCTCCAGCATCTGCAGTTCCTACTATCTCTCCCCAAAACATTAGCTGGATCTCTGGATCAGTCATCTAGTGATAATGCCACTACGCCATCACCTCTCATACAAATGAGAACGAGTAGGGACACACCACCGATCAGGCATGATCTTTAACCCACCCCCTATTTCACACAGGATCCATATGTGTGTCAGGAAGTCTCTCACTAGACTAGTTTTTCTGGATTTGAAACATTAACTCTCCACAACATGGTTCCAGACCTGTTGGGTTTTTCTAGCACTTTCTGTGTTTATTTGAGTTTTCCAGGTGCCCTTGCCTAACATTAAATCCCCCAAATAGGCAATACGATAAATTGGTGGCTGTGTTTGGTAACGTTATCACGATAATGATAGTCGGAAAGCGCTTGCTGATATCCTAAGATTGAGAGTGGTGCCATATGAGTGCAAACCCACCCACTCAGAGACAAAAGGGCTCCTTCGCAGGATGGCATGGTGGCTCAGTGGTTAGCACTGCTGCCTCAGCGCCAGGGACCCAGGTTCGATTCCACCCTCGGGCGACTGTCTGTGTGGAGTTTGCACGTCCTCCCCGTGTCTGTGTGGGTTTCCTCCAAGTGCTCCGGTTTCCTCCCACAGTCCAAAGATGTGCAGGGTAGGTAGATTGGCCAGGCTAAATTGCCTGTAGTACCCAGGGGTGTTTAGGTTAGGTGGGTTAGACATGGAAAATTAGGGGAATGGGTCCGGGTGGGATGCTCTTCAGAGGGGCGGTGTGGACTTGTTGGGCCGAATGGCCTGTTTCCACACTGTAGGGACTGTACGAAATTCTATTCTATGAAACCTTGTCATGTTCTTCCATTGCTAACAAATATGCATGTCAGGAGCGAATGCATCACTCTGTAATAGACAGTATTGTTCATCAATTGCACAAACCAACAGTGGCTGGGAAGTTTTGTATTTGGTGGCATTAATAACTAGGGAGGAGGAGATTGTGGGTTCATATACGAGTTTCCACACATACTCTGTTCCTTCTGAACGTTGACACTACCAGAGCACCTGAAGGAAGTCTAGTCTTTCCCCAAAAGCAGGGTGGGGCGGGTGGAGAGGCAGAGAGAGAGACAGAGACAGAGACAAGGCCAATTGCTCCAACATGCCCTAGTTCAGGCAGGTGCCAAACTGCCAAATGTCACCAGCACCACACTGATGTCTGGAGAGTGCACACGATTCAGTGAAAAAGGGGAAAAGCAAATTGTTGACGGAGGGGGAAGGAACAGTTGAGCAGTGCAGTGACGGAGGGAGAATTCCAGGAATGTGGAATGAGAACCGCCAGTTACGACATGGTGAGTTCCTGATCAGGCTGTACACCGGGGAAGTGCCACGTCACACTGAGCAGTCAAATCCCACTTGTGTCCGAGAACACCGGGATGATGCATAAACAGGAGTTCGAATACAAGCACTGGAGTTTTGGATGAGTTTTGAGGTTTGTCGGGGATAGAAAATGGGATGGTAGCCAGGAATAGTTGAGCCTAGTGCTATCAGGGGTCTGGATGGGGGTTTCATTAGCTGGTGAGCTGAGGCAGTGATTTGTGCTACAGAATTAGACCATTCGACCCCTATTGTCTGTGCTGACTGAGTTATCCAATCGAATCTCACTTCCCAGCATGTCATGGAATTGGAAGAAGCCGATACTTGATGATAAAGAAGGCATTTGGTCAGACTCGGGGCCAAATAGGTCCCCCAGGTTATCAACAGCCTGGTTCAGCCTAAGGGACATGGGGCAAGGATGATGATTTATTTTTCTCCTCCTCGTCCTTCTGATTCTTTTGGCAATCACTTGGGGAGTCCAAAACTAGAGGGTATAGGTTTAAGGGGAGAGGGGAAAGATCTAAAAGGGTCCTAAGGAGCAACTTTTTCACGGAGAGGGTGGTGCGTGTATGGAATGAGCTGCCAGAGGAAGTGATGGAGGTTGGTACAATTACAACATTTAAAAGGCATCTGGATGGATATATGATTATGGAAGGGTGTAGAGGGATATGGGCCAAATGCTGGCAAATGGGACTAGATTAATTTAGGATATCTGGTCGGCATGGACAAGTTGGACTGAAGGGTCTGTTTCCATGCTGTAGAACTCTATGACATTAAATGTATGTCCTTAGACAAATAGTTCTTCAGCTCTGGAAGCAGTGGTTCCTTTTACTTAATCTAGCAATGCTGATTGTGAATGCCTCGAACAAATCACTTAATCTCCCTTCTATCTGACTCCTGTGGTTTGTGTCTCCAAAACTCTGTGACAAGCGACTTGTAATATCTATGGCAAGCCCAATTAAATTTTACAGTGAGAAAGGAAATCCAGTGGCTGCCAATCTGACCCTGGGTATGGAGGGACTGCCTTATGAGGAGAGTTTGAGTAGATTCGGCATGTACTCATTGTAGCTGTATGAAACATGGAAGATTCTTACAGAACTTCATAGGGTAGATGTGGAAGAGTTGTTTCTTATCGTCGAAGAGTCTATAACCGGATGGCATAATCTCAGAATAAGGGGTCGCCCATTTAAGTAAAGAAATGAGGAGGAATTTCTTTACTGAGCGTAGTGAATCCTTTACCACAGAGGGCGGTCGAGGCGGTGTCATTAAGTTTGTTCAAGGCTGAGATAGACAAGATCGCTAAGCGGATTGAAGGTGATGGGGAAAAGGCAGTAGTGAAGTTATCAGATCAGCCATGATCCCATTGAGTGACAGAGCAGATGCGATGGGCTGAATGGCCTTCTGCTGCTGTTCCCATATCCTCTGGTCTCAGTCTGTCCCTGGGTGCGTGGAGAGCCAGAGTTGTCAGGGTTTATCATAAACAACAGGAAAAACTGCCAGTCCCCCTGAGATATTGCGAGATTCGGAAAAGGTCTGAAGTGTGAGAGAAAAAGTATTTCAAAATGGAACAAACAAAATCTTTAATGAAACTATCAGAGTTTCTGTTGGAACTTGTACAAGTCAACATTATTCCAGCAAATAGCCTTCAATCACCAAAATATAAAGTTTATTATTCCTCAACAAACTTTCTGTTTGTCATCTGAGTAAAGCATGAAAACCTGGAGCAAGATACTATCTCGGAGATTGCTGATATGGACTTGACGTCTTTATATACTTAGATCAAGGGGGCAGATCTAACGTTATGCTCTAAATTCTGGCACTGAATCACACTTGACTGACTGATTGCACCCTTGTGGCTGTATATCGCTAAGTATTTGCTCCTTCTGTACTGTCTGCGCTGCCTGACTACCTGTATGTGCCATCCATGGCTCTGTGCTGTACTGTACAAACAACAAGTGCTAGCGACAGCACCACACACACATTGAAGTAACATTGCTGCTGTTGTAAGCAAGGCTGATAGCAGGTCGGCAGCCAGTTAAAGCCAGTGGAAATGAAGACTGCGAGAAAGGTGACTCAGGCTGCTGATGTGTTTTATAACAGTCAAAATCTGCAAACTGTGGCCTGTGACCCTCAGTGGAGACCGTCAACCAGATTTTGGGATTGCTAGCTCACAGTCAGCAATGCCTTGGTACTTGGATTAATTTCTTACAGCTTGGAGACCCGTTTAAATCCTCTTTTATTTCTCTCTCTCTGTGTGGATGTGGCCTAATGGACTGTCCCTCTAAGACCCAATAGCTGCTGGAAAAAAAGGAAGGCATTGAGTTCTCTTTGTTGTTCCCTTGAGCGAAGCCCTCCCTTTTGATCATCTTCCCTCCAGTGCTCAACTCCTGTTCCCTGCCCCGAACCCTGGGCACAATGTTAAGGCCCCACCTACAGCTCTCATTTTTCACACTGGATCGTACAGAGGCGGAGGCATTAAGATGCAGTCTCACCAGGTAAAACACTGCAGAGCACTGATATGGAGAAACACTGAACGTAGGAACGCAGATTTCCCCACTGTGGGAGTACTGCACTGTCGCCTTTCAGATGAGGTGACAACAAACTGAGACCCCTCTTGAGTTAAGTGAATAGATTGTGTGGCACAGTTTGACAAAAAACAGATGAGTTCTCCTCTTGCTCTGGCTCACGTTTATGCTATAATCAAAACCACTGGACCAGGTGATTTATTTCATTGCTGCCTGTGAACCCAGTGTGTAAATTGACAGCCACGTTTCCCTATGTTACAACACTGCACTTCATTACCCATGAGATACTTGCAACATCCTGCAGTGGTGTAAAAACACATATCTATTCTCTTACATTTGATAGTGAGATACCCAAGAAAGACTATTCCTTCCTCCAGTTACCTGGGCTAAAATTGATTAATTTACACCCGAGTGAGTGATCCATCAAATTCTTCCTCCTGTGATGGCTGGTCATAGTTAATTTTGCTCTTCATTTGCAGGTAGAAATCTGCTGGGGAAAAACATTTAAGCCTAAAGAGTAGCGTACAAATTCCTTTTATATCGAATCTTATGGTTTACAGCTGTCATCGATTTGTTATCCACACTGTACATGGCCCGATCCTACAGCGTATTTCTCCCTGTGTTCAAGAATAGGAGAAGATTCAAGACCCAAATTTAAGATTTGACTGTAGGAGTTGGGATGTTATGTTGAGGTTTTAACAGGATGTTGGTGAGGCCTCTTCTGGAATACTGTGTCTGGTTCTGGTTGTCCTATTGTAGGAAGGATATTATTAAGCTGAAGAGGGTTCAGAAAAGATTTACCAGGATGTTGCCTGGAATGGAGGGTTTGAGTTATAAGGAGAGGCTGAATACCCTGGGACTTCTTTCACTGGAGCATAGGAGGTTGAAGGGTAACTTAGAGATTTATAAAATCATGAGGGGTATAGACAAGGTGAATGGCAGGTGTCTTTTCCCTAGGGTGGGGGATTTCAAGACTAGGGATATGTTTTTAAGGTGATAGAAGAAAGATTTAAAAAGGACAATAGGGGTAACTTTTTTATACAGAGAGTGGTTCGTGTGTGGAATGAACTGCCAGGGGAAGTAGTGGGTGTGAGTGGGCAGTTACAATGTTTAAAAGAAATCGAGATAAGTACATGAATAAGAAATGTGTGGAGGGCTATCAGCCAAACGCAGGCAGGTGGGGCTAGTTCAGTTTGGGATTATGGTCGGCATGGATTGGTTGGACCACATGGTCTGTTTCTGTGCTCTACTACTCTATGATGCACAAATGTGTAGGTCTGTAAACCAGATGACAGGGTTAAGACTCACCTGGGTTTTTGAGGATCACAATTTAAGCCTGCACAGTCCTTCTTTGCCTGTCTGTGTTAATCAAATATTGAATCTGCTTCCATTGCCCCCTTTCGTCTGTGCATTGCAGATCACAACAGTCCATTGTCTTTACAACATTTTTGCTTGTGCAATCTCTGATTAGCCTACTGATTATTCTACCAGTGACTCTAAATTGGAGTCCAACAGTTCTTTAACCATTCGGTGAATGGCACGGCCACCCACTGAGGAGCAGCTCATCACAACCTCAAGGGACGGGCAACAACTCTGACCCATCTTGCAATGCTCACATTCTGTGAATAAAGGCACGGTGGCTCAGTGGTTAGCACTGCTGCCTCACAGCGCCAGGGGCCCGGGTTCAATTCCAGCCTCGGGCGACTGTCTGTGCAGAGTTTACACGTTCTCCACGTGTCTGTGTGGGTTTCCTCCGGGTGCCCCGGTTTCCTCCCACAGTCCAAAGATGTGCAGGGTCGATGGACTGGCCATGGGAAATGGCCCGTAGTGTTCAGGGATGTGTAGATTAGGTGGGTTATAGGGGGATGGGTCTGGGTGGGATGCTCCAAGTGTTGGTGTGGACTTGTTGGGCCGAAGGGCCTGTTTCCACACTGTAGGGATTCTATATTTTAAAAAAAAGGAATAAATATTAGACCTATTGCAATCCATCTTCAAGGCACCCCAAACCCTGAGAACCATTATTGATTCTGGTTGAAAAAAAATTCCATCTGCTCACTGATGCCCTGTTTCCAGAGGGAAATCTGTCTTCCTTACCAACCTTCCTTGGAATTATTTTTTTCAGGTGCACAGACCTCCGAAATAGTGTGGGGCTACAGCTTCCAAAACAAGATGTCTGTGCTTGGAACGGCCTCCAAGTGACCGTGCAGCATGGAGGGAATGTTGCTCCTTGCCTGGTCTGGCCTACAGCAGTGTGGTTGACTCTGGCTTGCTTGGCTAGTTCAGAGGATAATCAAATCAGTTCAAGGGCAACCAGTGCAACACTCTTATTCCATGAGTAAATAAGGGAAAAAGATTATAATTTTGAATCATAGAATCCCTACAGTGCAGGTAGAGGCCATTTGGCCCAATTAGTCTCCACCAACCCTTCGAAGAACATCCCACCCCCCCTACCCTATCCCTGTATTTCCCATGGCTAACCCACCCAGCCTGCAGATGCCTGGACAATCCGTTGCCATTCAGCATGGCCAATCCACCTAAGCTGCTCGTCTTTGGACAGTGAGAGGAAACCAGAGCACGCAGAAGAAACCTACGTAGACATTGGAAGAATGTGCAAACTCCACACAGTCACCAGAGGGTGGAATCGAACCCGGGTCCCTGGTGCTGTGAGGCAGCAGTACCTGCCATTGTGCCACCCTTGTGGATTCTGGGTACAATCCACATGTAGAAATCGCATCGTTTGTAGGTATCTAGCATCTTGGTATTCGAGTGGTTATGTAGTAAGGCATTGTTCCCACTGAGGGGTCTCACGGAACATGTGTGCGGGTCAGAAATGGGATGACCTGGGTATGGGTGCACTTTGGTGTTGGAGCACTCATGTGACTCAGTGTTGGGAGTAAAGTTTGAGCACATCTTTGGATTGTCCAAATGTCATTAATATTAGCAGTGTTTCCTCTGCCTCTGTGCATTAGCAGTGAGCTCTTTCAGGGATGAGCGCAGGAACCTCCTGGCTCAGAAGATAAGAGTTAGAAGTGGCTTTCAGAGGGGAGGTATCTCTCAGTTTGTTCACTTTTTTGCTGTTTTTTTTTCTCTTCAGGAGCACGCACGACCTTGTAGCAATGGATGGGTGGCTTTATGCAGTTGGTGGCAATGATGGGAGCTCCAGCCTTAATTCCATTGAAAAATACAACCCTCGCACCAACAAGTGGGTGGCAGCTTCGTGCATGTTCACACGACGAAGCAGTGTGGGCGTCGCCGTTCTGGAACTACTGAACTTCCCCCCTCCATCGTCTCCCACTCTCTCAGTTTCTTCAACCAGCCTCTAACATCTGAGTCCAGCCAGGCCTTAACCTCATGATGAACACAGTCCTTTACGAAGCAGCCAGTTTGCTCTCCCTGGGTTCATGACAAGGGAGCTCTGGGTGCTATTCCTCCTGTTCAACAAGAACGAAAACAGGGGACCGAGGTTGGACCTCAAGTGGCGAATGTTCTGTGAGCAATTTGCCAAAAAACAGGGGCAGTGTCTGATTGAACGATAACAGTGCACGCGCCCACCTACAATGATCTGGTCACACAACATAAAGGGTGTCATTTGAGGCCAAGGAGTCAGGTTTGAAACTTCCACCATTCATGTGGAGATTTTGTGTTTCTTTGAACCCCCCTATCTCTCTCTCTGTCTCTCTCTCTCTCTCTCTCTCTAAAGAACTGGCACAGAGAACAACGCTGCCAGGGTTTCGGAAATTTTGGCAAATGCCAGAGTTTCTCCGTAACTCAACACGTCTCCATTGGGAAAACGCAGGCTGTTATTTCTGGAATTTTATCCCACGGTTGTCATCGGTATTTTCACGGCATGATGCACGTTTCTTTAATTCCAGTGAAAATAAATGACAGCCCGCTGTCGACCATAAAGGCTGCACAATGGACACTGACCACTGTCGTTGAGCCCCTCTCCTCCACAACACCACTTTTAATAACTTTTTTTGTTGAAACCTTTCTCTGTTATCTTCAAGGCTATGTAGCATTACAGATTGTACAACATATCAACTCCTTCCTGAGAACCTTGGTAAACCAAGGTAGAAGACAGCAGTGCACAGAAAATATGACAAAGAGAGTTTAACAGCCGAATAGACCTAATTATTCCACATCTTTTTGTACTGATCAACAAAAATAATTCAGAAATCGATTGCATACCTCGTACTTTTGCTAAAATATAATCTCCAGGAGATTCTACTGTAGCACTTGCATTTTATCACTCAACTTATACTGTCAATGAGAAGTTACCGCTGACCAGAGGTGATAATATGTTTAATTTAATTTTTATCTTTTAAATGTGAAGTGTGTTGACTTTTTATGCATTTGAATTTTTTTTTTAAACTTGGTTTATGTTTCTGAGTATTTTACTTAAGTTATTGTCTATCTCTGGTCAGGGAATTGTTGCCAGGTAGAAGGGCAAAGAGAAGATTTTGGTTGCTGATTTTATGGGGAAGGTAAGGATTGGGGATTAATCCAAGAAGCATTGAGTAATGCTTTCTTCCCAAATTTCTCTTCAGTAGCATGGACGGTATGTAATAATGAAATATTACACAGTTTACATTTTTTGGTTGTGGCCCATGCTACTTCTGTTTCTCATGTTACCATGTCCTTTAGGCAATATGTTCTCGTGTGTTCCTCTAGCAAACCCAGTGTCACATTAAAAGCTACTTTCTTGAGGGCAAATGTCACTGTGTCAGGTGGCTCCTCAGCGTGTGTATAACGGTACGTGTATGCCTAAAATTCACATCACGTAAACAGGTGTCAGTATTTTACGTTTTCTCACGCTTCTGTAACTCAACAGACTCCTCCAAGTTCTAGAGATGGACGATTGAGTACTGAGGGGATAAATCGATGAGGATAATGTCAACTGAGACAGCTCTTGTTACCCCCCCAAGCTAGGGCACTGGAAAGCTTGTCCTGCTGCTGACTCCTGTGTGGGCCGCTAGATTGAGGACAGCATCAGATTGGACTGTGACGGTCTTGTAGTTAAATAGCTTGCCAAGTGGCAGTTTGGTGGGGAGATGGGTGGCATTGGTGTTCCTGATGTGCTGACATGAATTTGGCAGCATTTTGTAAGAAACCCCTCCTTTTGCATCAGTTTAACTGAGGATGTAATGGTGGCTGATCGAGTGAGGACAACCCCTTTGTTCTAGCAGTACTCTCGATCACCATCATGAGGTGCTGGTGAGCCAACTGTATCTGAACTTTGACCCTCCAGGTGCCAACAGTTTATTGGATTGAAGAAAGCAGGTCAACTGACCAGAAGTACTCAACTTTGAGAGTAGATTCACCAATCTCTCTCTCTCTCTCTCTCATATCCCAGGAGTTGCTGCTCCCTAATAAAACTTAAATTGGCGACACGTAGAACTAACTGCTGAATAGATTATCTCTTTCTCCATCCCATTGCTCATCAGCAACAGCCAATTCCACCTACTTTCCCCTTGTTCTTGCAGTAGCCTGTCATCTGTCCGTACAGTAAATGTAAAATAGAAAGAAAAGCCTCCTGTACTGGGTTACACTGAACATTAATAAATGAACCAGCTAGCATGTAAATAATTGCAAAAGTAAATCCAGGAAATGTATGTTTCCAGCAAAACAGTCTCTTGTTGTACAAAATACGGTTGTAAAAGAGATTTGATTTTGGGTTTTACGTCAATTTTCACCATGGTTTCTAACAAAATTATTGTCAGTTTTGAAGCCAGATCTTTTCAGTAGATTACCAAATAACACAGTTAATATGGGTTTGAAGTTGTTGAATTCTAAATGTTCAGGTTTCTCTTTTTTTCACAATAAGTTTCTGAGGATGTATTAAATCAAACCCTATAGAATATTGTGCCAGATATCCACACAATGATTTTTCCAGCCTCTAACTTCAATGACCCCATTTGTCTCTGTTATGGACCCTGGCCTCCACATAAAATATTCTTTGTCCAACATGGTTCAACACATCTGCATCATGTAATAGGACTCTATATAATAGAGATTTGTTCTTTTTAATTCCTTCCATATTTGAACAAAAAACAATATGTGTTATGCCACTTTTGTTTTTTTTACTGTTTCTACCCTGGATATATTGCATCGATCCCCTTGATTGGAATAATTGGATTATCCAAACACAAGCTGTTCATGTGATAATTCAACCCATTTCCAACCTGTCTCAAGCCTTGGGAAAACATTGGTCAAGTTTCTGCTAGCACTAAGTAGGTTAATCCTTTTAACTTTGTCATTTATGAACTGACTTACAATACATTTCTTCAGAAAAAAAGACACATATATTTAATTTAATAAGAGGCTTCACCATAAGAAACGGAAAATGTGTACAGCATCTTTTTAGCGCTTAGCAGAGCTGTTATTAAATGAAAACCAATACTTGTATGCCTCTTTCAGTCAGATAGTTGGGAATCTACATGTGCACTGCAAAGTGATTTAGAATTTGTTTGAGTGAATGTATAAGAGAAGAATTGTGACTACTTTTGGATATAGTTTCACAGCCATGATGTTTACCTGTCAGTTATTTGGAACCTTTGCCTTGTCCCTGCAGGGCCAGCTTCAATGTAGCACTTCTACCCCCATCTCCCCCTCATTCAAAATCAAAGAAGAATTACTTGCTTTGAAGAGCAAAACAGCCCCTCGCTGGCACAGGGAGCTGGGTTTCAGGTTAGTTTGTGCAAGATGGTTAGGCACGCTGCAACAAAGATACAAATGCACAAGCTTGTCGGTCTTCAAAATAGTTGATCCTGATTTATTTTTCTGAGATTACAATTCATGAACTCTGTGTGTGTCTGTGTGTGTGTGTGCGTGTGTGTGTATGTTTAAGATTTTTTTTTGTCAATTGGATAAACAGACCTGAACAGAATCTAGTGCAATCGTTTTTGTTTTTACGTATGCTGGTATGAAGAAAATGACATGTTTGAACAGGGTGGGTGAAGCACCGTGGGTTTATATTAATTTACAGTTAATATATGTGAAACCTGTTGCTTATTTATATGTAATTTATGTTGGCATACTTATGTGAAATGTTTTCATTACCTTTGCACTATACTTTAAAACGAAATCAGCAATACAAAATACTATGTAAAATAAATGTTTTTTTCCATCATTTAGTGAAGTTATTTCTTTTTTTATGTGCAGAGAGCTGTCAGTTTTGTATTGACTGAAACCTAATAGCAAAAGCAGACCAACATGTCTGAGAGTTGGGTTCGGTTTCAGCTCAGAATATTGGAACAGAACTTTTTCCTCCCTGTTGAGTTCTGGACCTAGTTACCCTGGGACATAATGCCATTGGGGAAGGCTGTTGTGTTACAGCTGTCCTTCGCTATGGATGTATTAGCAGGATTGTTGGTTTGATCAGCAACCGGTTTGGAGAGCACGCTCCCTGACAGATGAGTCCCAGAGTGGGATTTGAAACCAGAACTTCTGCCTAAGAGGTAGGAACACTACCCACTTTGCCATCAGACCTCTGCCATCTGATAGACCAGCCCATTTAATGAGGAGGTCAAAATAACTCCACAGGGACCAGTTACCAAGTTACCCTTCACTTACATGTGTACGCTACTTGATACTGATCCAGCTTCCTCAGACCCAGCTCTCAGAGTGAACAGAACTTCCAACACTCCTGTTTATATCTGTCAGCCAGGGCTCCCTGATTTGGGGCTATTAATCTAGTCCAATCAGGGAACTCGTATTCTGTGCAGTCCACCTGGCTACAATCACTACAGAGGGTATGGGATAAAATTTCCCACAAGGAATTGGGTGCATGGCAGAGAGATCTTAACCATTTGGCAGGCAAATGGGTACACTGTGGCCAACAGGATATGCTGTTGGATACTGTCCATTGGTGCAACTCCAACATAGGGTTAGCTTTCTCTTAGACCCTGAGTCATGTAATCCATCATAAGTCTTCCATTATCTATGACCTCCGACCTCCTGAACTTACATGCCATAAGAGCTAACAAAACTGATACCATCAGAGGAAAGAGATAACAAGGTGTAGAGCTGGATGAACACAGCGGGCCAAGCAGCATCAGAGGAGCAGGAAAGCTGACGGGCCTAGACCCTTCTTCAGAAATGGGGGACAGGAAGGGGATTCTGAAATGAATAGGCATAGAGGGGGAGGAGGATAGAAGATGGATAGAGGATTTTTTTATCCTTAATCCATCTTCTATCCTCCTCCCCGTCTCTGCCTATTTATTTCAGAATCCTCTTCCCCTCCCCCATTTCTGAAGAAGGGTCTAGGCCCCAATTGTCAGCTTTCCTGCTCCTCTG
>NC_063362.1:8042200-8045474 GCF_021869965.1 Rhincodon typus
GATAAGATGCATTCAAAGATTTTAGAAATTGTGGGGACACTGATCATGATCTTTCAGTCGTCCCTGGTGTTGGGGGGAGATGCCAGAAGCCTGGAGAATTGAAAACATTTTCTGAAGAAGGGTCTAGGCCCGAAATGTCAGCTTTCCTGCTCCTCTGATGCTGCTTGGCCTGCTGTGTTCATCCAGCTCTACACCTTGTTATCACGGATTCTCCAGCATCTGCAGTTCCTACTATCTCTGCCATCAGAGGAAAGGCAGCTGTTACCTAGAGTATTGCTTCCATTGCCCAACAATTCTTGTAAAATCATCTTTTATATTTTGTTTTCTTTCATGGGAATTGGGGATTGCTGCCTTGGCCAGCATTTATTGTCCATCTGTAATTACCCTTGAGAAGCTGGTGAGTGGTCTCCTTGAATCATTGCATTTCATTTGGTGTAGGGACATCTGTTACAGACAGCCTTCCAGGACTTTAACATAGCAACACTGAAGGAACGGTGATAGAGTTCCGAGTTACGGTGGTCCGTGGCTTGGGGAAGAACTCGCAAAAGGTGGTATTGCCAGACATGTGCTGCCCTTGTACTTTTAAGCGGTAGACATCATGGATTTGAAAGATGCTATCAAAGGAGCCTTAGTAAGCTGTTGCAGTGCATGCTGTTGTTGGTGAACACTGTGCATTGTTGGTGGAGAGGGCAAATGAGGTCCTGGATAGCATACAACTAAATGAGTTGCATCAGACTGGATGGCAAGTGTTTTGAAGCTGCACTCAGACAGGCAAGCGGGTATATTCCAACACTCCTGAATTGTGTGTTGTCAATGGTGGACGGACTTTAAGAGTCAAGAGTTACTTGTTGCACAGCTGCTAGCCTCTGACTTGCTTCTGTAGCCATGTTATTTATAAGGCTGGTTCAGATCAGTTTCTGGTCAATCATAACCTTCAGGACATTGATAGTGGAGGATCCAGTGATAGTAATTCCATTGAATAGCAAGGACAGATTGTTAGATTTTCTCCTGCTGGAGACAGCCATTGCTAGATCCTGCTGGTGCTTACCGTCCATGTAAATCTCCCATTTATTACACCAAATTTCAGCCTTTCAACTACCTTTCATTTCCCCTTTCCCTCATCATTATCGTCCAGTTTCCTTCCAAATGGATCTAAGCTCCAGACTATTCCTGTCATATTAAACTCCATATTCTATCCCCTGTAAGTAAAGGAAATTCACCTTATTTCCCAGCCCAGGTTATTATCTTGTACTTATGCCTCCCAGTTTGTGTCTCCTGTGTGAGGATTTACTCATCCCTGTCTGCCATGTCCACTCCATTTCCCAATTTTAAACACTTTTATCAGGATATCTCCCAGTCTCTCTATTTCTGTGAATTCAATCTTTTCTGATTGGCTATAATCTGGGAAGGCAGGTGGACTGGACTAGTAATTCAGAACCACAGGCTGGAATGCATTACCTCCCCCTCCAACACCATTTTAATTTTGCACCTTCACCCATATCCTTAGCCGAAGCCCCACACACCAGGTCTTGCTATCACAACCAACCTATTGTCAGCTATTCATTCTCCCAGGCTGACCGTTACCCATTCCTTTGTCTATCCAACTGTTTTTCTCTCTCTGGACACTATCTCTACCCATCATTTACTCCCTACCCCTCCCCGCTACCCCTTAGCTCGCATATATTCCAACATATCCCAGCATATATCCCAATAATCAGTTCTGAGGAAGGGTCACTGGACCCAAAACATTAACTCTGCTTTCTGTCCACAGAAGCTGTCAGACCTGCTGAGTTTTTCCAGCAATTTCTGTTCTTGTTTCTGGCTTTACTTTTGACCCCTCCCACTCTTCTACCCACTGCCCCTGGTGGACAGTGCTCGTTAATAGTTACTTATTTAGTTGTTTGAATTAGTTCATTTGGTGGTGGGTTTTCAGACAAAAATGCTGCAGACATTTTCACGTTGCTGTAAAGACATGGCGTGAGCCTGAATTTAGTAACTATTAGAATCTGAGGAGCTTCACAATTTACTGAGTTACTTATGGTCATTGGTATATTTCAACATCAGGTTCATTGAAGATTTAAAATGTAATTTCCAACAAATAAAGGTCAGATAATTGAAGTTGCATAACAATAAATCAATTAATAAGAAGTAAGTTTCAACAAGTCTGTACAATACACAGAGATGACAGGGAAGCACATGTGTGGTAAAATCCACAGAAACCAGGTAACAGACATTTTTAGAAGGAGGCTAGTTTTAGTCATGTAAATTTCTCAGTTAAAACAAACGCCATAAGTCAAAAGGTAAAGATTCAGTTTTGAAGGAATATATCTATTTGATGTGGGACAAAATATCCCATCGGAAGATTTGTTACATAAGCAAGGACTTCTCTGTATTATTACACAATACGTTAAAAGTCACCTCTAATCCTGCATCAAATTAGAAAGTTCATGAGTTAAATTTGTTGATCTGATTAAGGACATGCACTGTGTTCGGTCCTGGCATTTCTGAGGGAGATAGTGATCTGCCATTAATCCTGTTGGTGACTGAGTCTGGATGATGATAAAATGTTTCCAAAGTTGAATAGCTACCAGCAGTAAATGTCCACTATGAAGAATGGTCACTCAACTGCAGTATTGTAGGATAGCTAGGTCCTATTGATGCTGTCATCAGCAAGTGGGCAGAGACAGGGAATCATTAAGAGGGGAAACTAAAGCATGGACACTTGAGTGTTTTGTAAGATAGCCTGAAGAAGTATTCTTAGAAACTTTGAACTGAATAGGATGCAGTGGCTTTGGTGGACAATGCCAGAAAGTGGTTAAAAGCAACAAGAAGTTACAAACAGAATGAGTAGACCTGGTGCTGACGCACTGAGCAGAGGTGATGATTTCTCTGTAACAGTACAACACGCAAACACGTCACCATGACCCTAATTGCCATGTGATTTAGGAAATCATTACGTTTACACTCTGTGTTCACTTGGCTGTCAGAACACAATGAATGCCCTTGATGTAACACTAACAACCACACTCTTCTTAAGGGGCGGCTTCTCCTTTGGTATTTGGGGAAGCAGGGAGTGGTATGGGGCTGGGGAGATGGGAACGGGATGGGGATGGAGGGAGTCGGTGGTGGGAAGTAGAATGAGGTTCGGGAGTGGGAGGGAGGTGGGTGTGGGAAGTGGGAAGGGGTGCAGGGTGGGAGAGGGTACAGGGAGTGAGATTGGTGGGAGGGAATGGGGTGGAGGAAGTTGGGGGAGTGGGATGGGTGGGGAGTAGGA